>NW_026606743.1:0-10000 GCF_029890125.1 Rhinichthys klamathensis goyatoka | reverse complement strand
GAGCTGTGTGTTACTCTGAGCTGTGTGTTACACTGAGCTGTGTGTTACACTGAGCTGTGTGTTACACTGAGCTGTGTGTTACTCTGAGCTGTGTGTTACTCTGAGCTGTGTGTTACTCTGAGCTGTGTGTTACACTGAGCTGTGTGTTACTCTGAGCTGTGTGTTACTCTGAGCTGTGTGTTACTCTGAGCTGTGTGTTACTCTGAGCTGTGTGTTACTCTGAGCTGTGTGTTACTCTGAGCTGTGTGTTACTCTGAGCTGTGTGTTACTCTGAGCTGTGTGTTACTCTGAGCTGTGTGTTACTCTGAGCTGTGTGTTACTCTGAGCTGTGTGTTACTCTGAGCTGTGTGTTACTCTGAGCTGTGTGTTACTCTGAGCTGTGTGTTACTCTGAGCTGTGTGTTACACTGAGCTGTGTGTTACACTGAGCTGTGTGTTACACTGAGCTGTGTGTTACTCTGAGCTGTGTGTTACACTGAGCTGTGTGTTACTCTGAGCTGTGTGTTACACTGAGCTGTGTGTTACTCTGAGCTGTGTGTTACTCTGAGCTGTGTGTTACACTGAGCTGTGTGTTACTCTGAGCTGTGTGTTACTCTGAGCTGTGTGTTACACTGAGCTGTGTGTTACACTGAGCTGTGTGTTACACTGAGCTGTGTGTTACTCTGAGCTGTGTGTTACACTGAGCTGTGTGTTACTCTGAGCTGTGTGTTACACTGAGCTGTGTGTTACTCTGAGCTGTGTGTTACTCTGAGCTGTGTGTACTCTGAGCTGTGTGTTACTCTGAGCTGTGTGTTACTCTGAGCTGTGTGTTACACTGAGCTGTGTGTTACTCTGAGCTGTGTGTTACTCTGAGCTGTGTGTTACTCTGAGCTGTGTGTTACACTGAGCTGTGTGTTACTCTGAGCTGTGTGTTACACTGAGCTGTGTGTTACTCTGAGCTGTTGTGTTACACTGAGCTGTGTGTTACTCTGAGCTGTGTGTTACACTGAGCTGTGTGTTACTCTGAGCTGTGTGTTACACTGAGCTGTGTGTTACTCTGAGCTGTGTGTTACTCTGAGCTGTGTGTTACACTGAGCTGTGTGTTACTCTGAGCTGTGTGTTACTCTGAGCTGTGTGTTACTCTGAGCTGTGTGTTACTCTGAGCTGTGTGTTACTCTGAGCTGTGTGTTACTCTGAGCTGGTGTGTTACTCTGAGCTGTGTGTTACACTGAGCTGTGTGTTACACTGAGCTGTGTGTTACTCTGAGCTGTGTGTTACACTGAGCTGTGTGTTACTCTGAGCTGTGTGTTACTCTGAGCTGTGTGTTACACTGAGCTGTGTGTTACTCTGAGCTGTGTGTTACACTGAGCTGTGTGTTACTCTGAGCTGTGTGTTACACTGAGCTGTGTGTTACTCTGAGCTGTGTGTTACACTGAGCTGTGTGTTACTCTGAGCTGTGTGTTACTCTGAGCTGTGTGTTACTCTGAGCTGTGTGTTACTCTGAGCTGTGTGTTACTCTGAGCTGTGTGTTACTCTGAGCTGTGTGTTACTCTGAGCTGTGTGTTACACTGAGCTGTGTGTTACTCTGAGCTGTGTGTTACACTGAGCTGTGTGTTACTCTGAGCTGTGTGTTACTCTGAGCTGTGTGTTACTCTGAGCTGTGTGTTACTCTGAGCTGTGTGTTACTCTGAGCTGGTGTTACTCTGAGCTGTGTGTTACTCTGAGCTGTGTGTTACTCTGAGCTGTGTGTTACTCTGAGCTGTGTGTTACTCTGAGCTGTGTGTTACTCTGAGCTGTGTGTTACTCTGAGCTGTGTGTTACTCTGAGCTGTGTGTTACTCTGAGCTGTGTGTTACTCTGAGCTGTGTGTTACTCTGAGCTGTGTGTTACACTGAGCTGTGTGTTACTCTGAGCTGTGTGTTACTCTGAGCTGTGTGTTACTCTGAGCTGTGTGTTACTCTGAGCTGTGTGTTACTCTGAGCTGTGTGTTACTCTGAGCTGTGTGTTACTCTGAGCTGTGTGTTACTCTGAGCTGTGTGTTACACTGAGCGGTGTGTTACTCTGAGCTGTGTGTTGACACTGAGCTGTGTGTTACTCTGAGCTGTGTGTTACTCTGAGCTGTGTGTTACTCTGAGCTGTGTGTTACACTGAGCTGTGTGTTACTCTGAGCTGTGTGTTACTCTGAGCTGTGTGTTACACTGAGCTGTGTGTTACACTGAGCTGTGTGTTACTCTGAGCTGTGGTGTTACTCTGAGCTGTGTGTTACACTGAGCTGTGTGTTACTCTGAGCTGTGTGTTACTCTGAGCTGTGTGTTACTCTGAGCTGTGTGTTACACTGAGCTGTGTGTTACTCTGAGCTGTGTGTTACACTGAGCTGTGTGTTACTCTGAGCTGTGTGTTACTCTGAGCTGTGTGTACTCTGAGCTGTGTGTTACTCTGAGCTGTGTGTTACACTGAGCTGTGTGTTACTCTGAGCTGTGTGTTACACTGAGCTGTGTGTTACACTGAGCTGTGTGTTACTCTGAGCTGTGTGTTACTCTGAGCTGTGTGTTACACTGAGCTGTGTGTTACTCTGAGCTGTGTGTTACACTGAGCTGTGTGTTACTCTGAGCTGTGTGTTACACTGAGCTGTGTGTTTACTCTGAGCTGTGTGTTACTCTGAGCTGTGTGTTACTCTGAGCTGTGTGTTACTCTGAGCTGTGTGTTCTCTGAGCTGTGTGTTACACTGAGCTGTGTGTTACTCTGAGCTGTGTGTTACTCTGAGCTGTGTGTTACTCTGAGCTGTGTGTTACTCTGAGCTGTGTGTTACTCTGAGCTGTGTGTTACACTGAGCTGTGTGTTACACTGAGCTGTGTGTTACTCTGAGCTGTGTGTTACTCTGAGCTGTGTGTTACTCTGAGCTGTGTGTTACTCTGAGCTGTGTGTTACACTGAGCTGTGTGTTACTCTGAGCTGTGTGTTACTCTGAGCTGTGTGTTACTCTGAGCTGTGTGTTACTCTGAGCTGTGTGTTACTCTGAGCTGTGTGTTACTCTGAGCTGTGTGTTACTCTGAGCTGTGTGTTACACTGAGCTGTGTGTTACTCTGAGCTGTGTGTTACTCTGAGCTGTGTGTTACTCTGAGCTGTGTGTTACTCTGAGCTGTGTGTTACACTGAGCTGTGTGTTACACTGAGCTGTGTGTTACTCTGAGCTGTGTGTTACTCTGAGCTGTGTGTTACACTGAGCTGTGTGTTACTCTGAGCTGTGTGTTACTCTGAGCTGTGTGTTACTCTGAGCTGTGTGTTACTCTGAGCTGTGTGTTACACTGAGCTGTGTGTTACACTGAGCTGTGTGTTACTCTGAGCTGTGTGTTACTCTGAGCTGTGTGAGCTGTGTGTTACACTGAGCTGTGTGTACTCTGAGCTGTGTGTTACACTGAGCTGTGTGTTACACTGAGCTGTGTGTTACTCTGAGCTGTGTGTTACTCTGAGCTGTGTGTTACACTGAGCTGTGTGTTACTCTGAGCTGTGTGTTACTCTGAGCTGTGTGTTACACTGAGCTGTGTGTTACTCTGAGCTGTGTGTTACACTGAGCTGTGTGTTACACTGAGCTGTGTGTTACTCTGAGCTGTGTGTTACTCTGAGCTGTGTGTTACACTGAGCTGTGTGTTACTCTGAGCTGTGTGTTACTCTGAGCTGTGTGTTACTCTGAGCTGTGTGTTACTCTGAGCTGTGTGTTACACTGAGCTGTGTGTTACTCTGAGCTGTGTGTTACTCTGAGCTGTGTGTTACACTGAGCTGTGTGTTACACTGAGCTGTGTGTTACTCTGAGCTGTGTGTTACACTGAGCTGTGTGTTACACTGAGCTGTGTGTTACTCTGAGCTGTGGTTACTCTGAGCTGTGTGTTACTCTGAGCTGTGTGTTACTCTGAGCTGTGTGTTACTCTGAGCTGTGTGTTACTCTGAGCTGTGTGTTACTCTGAGCTGTGTGTTACACTGAGCTGTGTGTTACACTGAGCTGTGTGTTACTCTGAGCTGTGTGTTACTCTGAGCTGTGTGTTACACTGAGCTGTGTGTTACTCTGAGCTGTGTGTTACTCTGAGCTGTGTGTTACACTGAGCTGTGTGTTACTCTGAGCTGTGTGTTACTCTGAGCTGTGTGTTACTCTGAGCTGTGTGTTACACTGAGCTGTGTGTTACACTGAGCTGTGTGTTACACTGAGCTGTGTGTTACTCTGAGCTGTGTGTTACTCTGAGCTGTGTGTTACTCTGAGCTGTGTGTTACTCTGAGCTGTGTGTTACTCTGAGCTGTGTGTTACACTGAGCTGTGTGTTACTCTGAGCTGGTGTTACACTGAGCTGTGTGTTACTCTGAGCTGTGTGTTACTCTGAGCTGTGTGTTACTCTGAGCTGTGTGTTACTCTGAGCTGTGTGTTACTCTGAGCTGTGTGTTACACTGAGCTGTGTGTTACACTGAGCTGTGTGTTACTCTGAGCTGTGTGTTACTCTGAGCTGTGTGTTACTCTGAGCTGTGTGTTACTCTGAGCTGTGTGTTACCTGAGCTGTGTGTTACACTGAGCTGTGTGTTACACTGAGCTGTGTGTCTACTCTGAGCTGTGTGTTACTCTGAGCTGTGTGTTACTCTGAGCTGTGTGTTACTCTGAGCTGTGTGTTACTCTGAGCTGTGTGTTACTCTGAGCTGTGTGTTACTCTGAGCTGTGTGTTACTCTGAGCTGTGTGTTACACTGAGCTGTGTGTTACACTGAGCTGTGTGTTACACTGAGCTGTGTGTACTCTGAAGCTGTGTGTTACTCTGAGCTGTGTGTTACTCTGAGCTGTGTGTTACTCTGAGCGTGTGTTACACTGAGCGTGTGTTACACTGAGCTGTGTGTTACACTGAGCTGTGTGTTACTCTGAGCTGTGTGTTACACTGAGCTGTGTGTTACTCTGAGCTGTGTGTTACTCTGAGCTGTGTGTTACTCTGAGCTGTGTGTTACACTGAGCTGTGTGTTACTCTGAGCTGTGTGTACACTGAGCTGTGTGTTACACTGAGCTGTGTGTTACACTGAGCTGTGTGTTACACTGAGCTGTGTGTTACACTGAGCTGTGTGTACACTGAGCTGGTTACTCTGAGCTGTGTGTTACTCTGAGCTGTGTGTTACACTGAGCTGTGTGTTACTCTGAGCTTGTGTTACTCTGAGCTGTGTGTTACTCTGAGCTGTGTGTTACTCTGAGCTGTGTGTTACACTGAGCTGTGTGTTACACTGAGCTGTGTGTTACACTGAGCTGTGTGTTACACTGAGCTGTGTGTTACACTGAGCTGTGTGTTACTCTGAGCTGTGTGTTACTCTGAGCTGTGTGTTACTCTGAGCTGTGTGTTACACTGAGCTGTGTGTTACTCTGAGCTGTGTGTTACACTGAGCTGTGTGTTACACTGAGCTGTGTGTTACACTGAGCTGTTCGTGTTACACTGAGCTGTGTGTTACACTGAGCTGTGTGTTACTCTGAGCTGTGTGTTACACTGAGCTGTGTGTTACTCTGAGCTGTGTGTTACACTGAGCTGTGTGTTACTCTGAGCTGTGTGTTACACTGAGCTGTGTGTTACACTGAGCTGTGTGTTACACTGAGCTGTGTGTTACACTGAGCTGGTGTTACACTGAGCTGTGTGTTACTCTGAGCTGTGTGTTACTCTGAGCTGTGTGTTACTCTGAGCTGTGTGTTACACTGAGCTGTGTGTTACTCTGAGCTGGTGTGTTACACTGAGCTGTGTGTTACACTGAGCTGTGTGTTACACTGAGCTGTGTGTTACACTGAGCTGTGTGTTACACTGAGCTGTGTGTTACACTGAGCTGTGTGTTACACTGAGCTGTGTGTTACACTGAGGCTGTGTGTTACTCTGAGCTGTGTGTTACACTGAGCTGTGTGTTAACTCTGAGCTGTGTGTTACTCTGAGCTGTGTGTTACTCTGAGCTGTGTGTTACACTGAGCTGTGTGTTACTCTGACTGTGTGTTACTCTGTGCTGTTGTTGTGTTTATTTTAGACATGTAAAGCACTCGGTCCACTTGTGTTGTTTTTAAATGTGCCCAACAAATAGATGTTGATTGATTGAAGTGCAAAATATAAATACAAACACATATCACATGATACTGTATGTTGTGTTATTGGACACATTTTTTTTCTTTTGAACAACCCATGTTGAAGAGTGTGTGTGTGTGTTTCTGTAGGTGTTGAGTATTTGGGAGGGCACCACGAATGTTTTGTCTCTGGATGTCCTGCGCTCGATGGCGAAGTCCTCCGGGTCGGTTCTCCAGGCGTTCTTCAGCGATGTCGAGGTGAGAACACACACACACACACACACAACACACACTCGCATGCTTTACGCTCCAGTCCCGAATCATCAATGCCAACATCGAGTGTAAAGTGAGCTTGTACTGCTAAATGTGTGGTGTGTGTGTGTGTGTGTGCAGGAGCGTCTGCTGGCGGCTGAAGCCTCTCCCGCTCTGCGTCCAGCGCTCGCGTCTCTCCGCGCGTCTCTCTCGGCTCTGATGCGTGTGTGTGTGTGGGTGTGTGTGTGTGTGTGTGTGTGTGTGCAGGAGCGTCTGCTGGCGGCTGAAGCCTCTCCCGCTCTGCGTCCAGCGCTCGCGTCTCTCCGCGCGTCTCTCTCGGCTCTGATGCGTGTGTGTGTGTGTGTGTGTGTGTGTGTGTGTGTGTGTGTGTGTGTGTGTGTGTGTGTGTGTGTGTGTGTGTGTGTGTGTGTGTGTGTGCAGGAGCGTCTGCTGGCGGCTGAAGCCTCTCCGCTCTGCGTCCAGCGCTCGCCTCTCTCCGCGCGTCTCTCTCCGGCTCTGATGCGTTTCTGTGAGGAGGCGGCGTCTCGACCCGCGGGAGCGATGGAGCTGTCAGCGAGAGACCTGGCCTACAGCCTCGCACGCGTCTACATGGGTAACACACACACACACACACACACACACACACACACACACACACACACACACGTGAACCTTACACACTGACACACACATGTACATGTAACACACACACACACACACACGTGAACGTTACAACACTGACACACATGTGTACATGTAACACACACACACACACACTGTGAACGTTACACACTGACACACATGTGTACATGTAACACACACACACACACGTGAACCTTACACACTGACACACACCTGTACATGTAACACACACACACACACCACACGTGAACGTTACACACTGACACACATGTGTACATGTAACACACACCACACACACACACACGTGAACGGTACACACTGACACACATGTGTACATGTAACACACACACACACACACACGTGTACATGTAACACACACACACACACACACACGTGAACGTTACACACTGACACACACATGTACATGTAACACACACACACACACACACACACACAACGTGAACGTTACACACTGACACACACGTGTACATGTAACACACACACACACACGTGAACGTACACACTGACACACATGTGTACATGTAACACACACACACACACACGTGTACATGTAACACACACACACACACACACACACACACACACACACACACACACGTGAACCTTACACACTGACACACACATGTACATGTAACACACACACACACACACACACACACACACACACACACACACACACGTGAACGTTACACACTGACACACATGTGTACATGTAACACACAACACACACACACACGTGTACATGTAACACACACACACACACACACACACACACACACACGTGAACCTTACACACTGACACACACATGTACATGTAACACACACACACACACACAACACGTGTAACACACACACACACACACACGTGTACATGTAACACACACACACACACACACACACACACACACACACACACACGTGAACCTTACACACTGACACACACATGTACATGTAACACACACACACATACACGTGTACATGTAACACACACACACACACACACACACACACAGTTGAACGTTACACACTGACACACACATGTACATGTAACACACACACACACACACACACGTGAACGTTACACACTCGACACACACGTGTACATGTAACACACACACACACACACACACGTGAACGTTACACACTGACAACACATGTGTACATGTAACACACACACACACACACACACGTGTACATGTAACACACACACACAACACACACACACACACACACGTGAACGTTACACACTGACACACATGTGTACATGTAACACACACACACACACACGTGTACATGTACACACACCACACACACACACACACACACACACACACGTGAACCTTACACACTGACACACACATGTACATGTAACACACACACACACACATACACGTGTACATGTAACACACACACACACACACACACGTGAACGTTACACACTGACACACACATGTACATGTAACACACACACACACACACACACACACACACACACACCACGCCTGTACATGCAACACAAACAATTGCAATCCTCAGTTGTAGATTCTCAGTTATAGATTCTCAGTTATAGATTCTCAGTTATAGATTCTCAGTTATAGATTCTCAGATATAGATTCTCAGTTATAGATTCTCAGTTATAGATTCTCAGATATAGATTCTCAGTTATAGATTCTCAGTTGTAGATTCTCAGTTATAGATTCTCAGATATAGATTCTCAGTTATAGATTCTCAGATATAGATTCTCAGTTATCAGATTCTCAGAGTATAGATTCAGTATAGATTCTCAGATATAGATTCTCAGTTATAGATTCTCAGATTATAGATTCTCAGTTATAGATTCTCAGTTATAGATTCTCAGATATAGATTCTCAGTTGTAGATTCTCAGATATAGATTCTCAGTTATAGATTCTCAGTTATAGATTCTCAGATATAGATTCTCAGATATAGATTCTCAGTTATAGATTCTCAGATATAGATTCTCAGTTGTAGATTCTCAGTTATAGATTCTCAGATATAGATTCTCAGTTATAGATTCTCAGTTATAGATTCTCAGATATAGATTCTCAGATATAGATTCTCAGTTATAGATTCTCAGTTATAGATTCTCAGATATAGATTCTCAGATATAGATTCTCAGTTATAGATTCTCAGATATAGATTCTCAGTTTATAGATTCTCAGTTATAGATTCTCAGATATAGATTCTAGATATAGATTCTCAGTTATAGATTGCTCAGATATAGATTCTCAGATATAGATTCTCAGATATAGATTCTCAGTTATAGATTCTCAGATATAGATTCTCAGTTATAGATTCTCAGTTATAGATTTCAGTTATAGATTCTCAGTTATAGATTCTCAGATATAGATCTCAGATATAGATTCTCAGTTATAGATTCTCAGATATAGATTCTCAGTTATAGATTCTCAGTTGTAGATTCTCAGTTATAGATTCTCAGATATAGATTCTCAGATATAGATTCTCAGATATAGATTCTCAGTTATAGATTCTCAGATATAGATTCTCAGATATAGATTCTCAGATATAGATTCTCAGTTATAGATTCTCAGATATAGATTCTCAGTTATAGATTCTCAGTTGTAGATTCTCAGTTATAGATTCTCAGATATAGATTCTCAGTTATAGATTCTCAGATATAGATTCTCAGATATAGATTCTCAGATATAGATTCTCAGATATAGATTCTCAGATATAGATTCTCAGTTATAGATTCTCAGTTATAGATTCTCAGTTATAGATTCTCAGTTGTAGATTCTCAGATATAGATCCTCAGATATAGATTCACAGTTTATAGATTCTCAGCATATAGATTCTCAGATATAGATTCTCAGATATAGATTCCTCAGTTATATGATTCTCAGATATAGATTCTCAGTTATAGATAGTAGTCTCAGTATAGATTAGATATAGATTCTCAGATAGTAGATTCTCAGGATATATCTCAGTTATAGATTCCTCAGTTATAGATTTCTCAGTTATAGATTCTCACTTATAGATTCTCAGATATTAGATTCTCAGTGTAGATTCCTCAGATAT
>NW_026606742.1:600000-843281 GCF_029890125.1 Rhinichthys klamathensis goyatoka | reverse complement strand
TTTCAGTAGAAAAATGAGTGTTTGGTGACGGATGATTTCTGTGACCCAATCTCTGCTCATAGACTCTTCTGTTCCACATCCAGATTAAGACTATTATGTAAGTCTGAGTCCCAGTCAGTATTGTTTGGCGAATCCAAAATGTCTCGATGGGACGGTACATCTGTTGAAAGATTTGACCTGCTTTAATCTTGCTTTAATCTGCCGAGAGATTTGACTAGCTTTTAAACCATGCAGCATTGTTAAAAAAGAAAAAAGAAAACACCAGAGCAACCAGTCTTTTGCACGCTTGTACTGTATGAATGTGTCCATATAAACCCAAAACCTTGCCGCCCACTGTAAACTTTCCAGGCTCCCCTCATAACCCAGCCAAAGTACACTGTTGGCATGGCGACAGATGTGGCCAAGGCGGGAAAAGAATCTCCCCTCCTCTCCCCTCGGCTCTCTTCTCAAAAGAAAATGTCCACCATTTACCTTCTTTCCCGGTACAAAGAGGTGCATGCAGAGCCACTAAAATACTGCAGCATTTAGAAATAGATACATGGTTTTCAATGAAGTTATAGGTTGTAACTAAATGTCTTTAGCATTTTTAAATACCAACTAACCATAATACCATAATAATAACCATAATAAATTAACTCTAATTCTGACTATCTATATCTTTTCATTTTCATTTGAAGTATAACTGGTCTGATTTTACTCATGGGTGCTTTTTGGCTGTAGACCACAAGCTTTCCGAGCATTAGTCTTAGTTCCTTCTAGATCTCTGAGAAATGCTGAATAGGTGTTGGTGCTAAAGTTGACGTCATTGTTTGAAAGAGTTCAGCCACAGAGACTGAGTTTTCATTGCTGTTGTTTCACTATAGACATCATGACAGATGGTGGCATCTATTGTATTTAAACGACAATAGTCAATCGTTTTTTTGTATTATTATTATTTTACATATCAGATAAATGTTTAAGCATTAATAAATTGCATTCTCAAGCTAAATTAATACATTTTATAATATGTAGGGATATGGCTTCATTCTGCCTCCAGAAAGGTAAGTTTGCCTTTTAATTTGACATTGCATGACTTGTGCTCAAGGGGGTTGACTTTATGAATGGAACAAAACAGATTTAAGGAGAGAGATATAGACGTTCACTTCTTGAATAAAATAAAAAGGAATCTTTTTTCTTGATTAGTAGAAATATTTCAAATATGGCATCATTTTTCTTTTTTTACACACACACACACAGGAGAGACTCAAATAAGCCCTATACCAGCAGTTTATTAACCACATATTATTACATATTATGTTCATCTATGCAGTCTAGAATTACAGTGAGTGTTTTAATAAGAATAGAGGGGGTCTGGGATAGTCATTTTGCACTTCCTGAACGAGGCAACACCGTTTCACTGAAGGGGAGGGGAGGAGAGAGAGAGACAGAGAGAGAGAGGAAAAGCGTATTTCTCTCGAAGTTGCACTGCGCTTCTCTGTGAATGTCTCCTGCCTGTTAAAACGCTGCTATTACACATGCTCGGGACCAAAAGGAACTTTTATCTTAATTAATGGGATATACATGTGATTTTGCCGTAGGCTACGAGGATTAGTTTTTCGTTGAACTAAAGACGTTTAAAATATCGCAATGTCTCGAGTAGCGGATCTGTCGAAACTTCGCCAGGAAAGGATGAGAGAGATCAGTCAGCGGGTAAGTGCAATGACGCGTGTTTTAACCAGCTTATCGCAAGAATTAAAACAATTTAGACGCTATGTTTGAATTGTTCACTTCAATGTTCGTCATCTCATCATGGTTTAGGGATTTTAGCGCGTACACGGACTATAACATTGACTAGAAATAATCGGTTTTGAAAAGTATGCTGTAAGTCTTTTCAGTTCGTTCAATCCAAATTTATTTATGTATTTTCATAATACATTGTGTTCCAAAGCAAAGAAACACTACTTCAGAAAAGCTCTGAGTGTGTTTTGGGATAATAAAAATACATTAGCTATTAACCTAGAGGTTGTGTAAACGTGGGCAGGGAAATACAGTAATTTGCACTTAAATCCTCTTATGTCCTCTTCCTCATCATTATAGAATGAGGGTTAAAGGGCCATACAGACTAAAATGTTAACGTTGCTGTTGTTTGACAATGAATAATGTTTTCCAGGACTGTAAGTTTATGGCTTGTATTCAGTGTGATGTCATTGGTATGATGCAAAGGCAACACAGCTGATCTGAAGCTGCTTATGCAGGTACATTTACACAGGAATTACAGGTGTTGAAATTAATGTCTTCATAATGAGATTATGGATATAGAAACTTGAATTATAAACTTTACGGCTGTTATGATGCTGAATTTCATTTACACAGGAGCAAAGCAGTGTCACCTTTACTATGGGTTAAGGTGGATACTTTACTACAACTTTAATGTGGAATTTCGTATGTACACATAATTTGGAGCAACACAGATCCTCCTCATAGCAGTTTTAACTCTGATGTGTAGAGACATCTTGAGTAAAAGGTTGTATATTGGTTTTTGGCATTGGATATGCACCTTTTTTTGTCCAGTTATTAGCTTCAGCATGAGTTTGAGTTGTGTAGGTGTTACTGAGTGGGAATGTTGAACAACAGACTGTGTGTGTGCGCGCACAGAGAAACATTCAAGAGAAAGAGAGCCAAAAGAGAGGTTGCCATAGAAATAGCACTCAGTTAAAGCATCAATTCCAGGTTCAGGTCCGAAGGCAAGATTTTTTTAAATAGTGAGATGTGTTTTTGCTCACACATAAGCACACAACCTCTCATCACCTCTTCTTCTAAGGTCAAAGGTTAGATTTCAGTTTGATAAATTTAAAAGTAACCGAGAGCAGCTTCCAAGTCAAGGTCTAGTTTGATTGGCCGTGTGTTTAACTTGTTCTGCAGAGATTTATTGATATAATTGTCCGATCTTGGTCAGTTTTTAGCCTTTAAAGGCACACTATGTAAGAATTTTGGATCAAAATATCCAAAAACCACTAAAACAATGTTATATATTTTGTTGATTTGTGTATTTGTATTATCCCGAATGTTTCTAAGAATGCTTGAATCCAGAGAAATACGCAGTTTAAACCAGGACACGGACAGTGTCCGATCTTTGCCTATCAATGACATCATACCCGCGTTACACTTGATTTCCGATTTTATTTTGTAAAAATACCAAACATCTGTTTGGATACATTAATCGACAGAAAACGAATCATTGTTATACAGCTCAACACAGTTAGTCTTTTTGTTTAAATCTCGTTTTCTTGATTTACCGTGAGTACCATATTTACTATGCCTAATATCAATCTAGCTCACTGCAGTGTGCAACATGTGTCTCATATAGTAGCCGCCGAGCGAACGCACAGAGTAGCATTATAACAACTTTCATCACACTCAAATGTATCTAATATGATAAAACAGCGCTGCGTTACCCCACATATGCATGACCGGAAGAAGCGGAAGCGTTCTGCAGCATAATAAAAGCTCCACTCCTCTCGAGCTTTCGTTCCGCTCCACCGGCTTTCATTACGTTAATAAATCTTTAATACATTACCGGTCATCCATGAATATGATTTCTGCCCGAGTCCTGTCGTATTCTCCACTTGCTGTAGAGGTGAAGACAAGAACTCCCAAGATTCCACGAAATCAAGCTACACCTTTGTTTTGAATAAACGACCTCTAGTGGCGAAAAATTACATAGTGTGCCTTTAACAACTACTTGGCCCATAAACAGGAGTTATATAGACATTGGATATTGAAAGAATCCATATCCGTCGACTGCTACTTTCCTCTGTCTGCACTGTAGTGGAAATTGCTTTCTTATGAAATGTTTGCAAAGAATGTCAATGTCAACTAATCAGTCATGGTTCCCCATAGGCCAGCTATATCCAGGCCATCAGGCCACAGCAGACTGAACTAAATCTGGAGCTGGGACTATTAGAACTGGAGCACCAACATTAAGTACTGTCAATCTCAGCCCATTTCCTTGATAGGAGATGACTCCAAACTTTAGACAAGCTCCCTGAACCTAGAAAACAATGTGCTTGGGGCACATACCGCTCATGCTTTTGTACAGAAAGCTTGATTCAATGTCAACTTTCAAGTGAACTATAACCACAGAGGTTGTTTTCATTTTGCAGGCACAGTTACATTTCATTAGCCTGACATTATTTTTATAAACACAGACTTGGAAATGTTGGCTGCTCCTAGAGTGTGCCTCTGTATTTTTCTGATATATAGAGTCATACTCAAGTTTATTTAAAAAAAAAAAAGTGTCACTTTATCTTCACAAACCCCACCCTGGCTACATGCTTTGTTCTCCGATTTAGCATGAACTATTGCAACTTCCCAAATCTGCAGAGATGATCGCACATACACGTAACAAACAATGCAGAAGCATCCTGGAAATTCTGGTTATGGACAAACTAGGTCAATTTAGAATTGCTAATTTGATAGCAACGTCCTGCAGGTTATTGGACTGCTACACACTAACACACTAAACATTTTTTTATAATACATTTTCTGTTGCTTACTTCCAATTCATGTCCGTGTTCCTATGGCAACCTTTACTCATGCCTCCTGCTGATTAGAAAGAGGAAGTGCTCTCTCATTATTTCCTGCTTTGCATGTCAACAGAGAGGCCGATTTTTTGAATAAGCAAACCCAAAACAGGACCTTAGCGTCTCTATTTTCAGAGGTGAAAATATATGAGACATCTTATTATAAAATGTATGAAATCTAAAAATATTTTACCAAGGACCACAGACCCTCTAACATCCAACATGGCCATTTTTCGGCTTTTGTTTATTCCGAAATATCTTAAGAATTATGTTGACATTTCAAATTAATTTTTAAAATTGTTTGTATGGACATTTATCTTTCTCTTTCCTTAATTTTCCAATTAACTCATCAAATCATAAAATATGTATAAAAGAGGAAGATGATCAGCCAGGGCCATGTAGAGCTTCTAGTAAAATGCTGACTAGCATATTAACCAACACCAGCTGCTGGTCAAAGCTTTTATAATCAAGAAAAATGACTCTAGAAGCACACAGATCAAAACCTTTTTTTAGGTAAAACTGAGTTTACAGAGTTGCACTGTTAATTGTGCAAAATGGATGCCTGGACTTATTCAATTTACCTAATTTAAAGCTGCAGTGTGTTTTTTTTTTTTAGCTGTAAATGCCATATAATTACTCTGGAGCCAATGGAAAATGATTTCATGTCAATGCTGATTGGCCGATGGCACAACAAGAACAAACACAGTCCTAAACTCTAGCAAATATCCTGTCAGCGAATGAGCTGTGACGTCAAAGGCAGCAGACAGGAACATATAATGCGTAAATAGTTCATTATATTATGGAGGATGTTTTGCTAGTGACTGTTCAAAGTGTAAAATGGCTCTGCTGGTTTGCTGTTCAGTCAGTAGACTGAGGAAAAAATGGCAGCTTGCGTATAGCTTTCTCCAGGTAGCTTTCTGGGTTCGTGCTCGTCATATTGTTATTGTTTACTAAAACTGAAACTAAAATAAGTATTTGTGTACTTGAAACAAAGCTGATATAAAATATAAATATTAGAACTTGAAATTAAAAATCTTTAATAAAAATTTGAAATGTTGCATTGGCAGCTAACGGAATGCCATAAATGTAAAGTGAAAAAGTACTAAGGTTAAGAAAACTGAAATAAAAATAAATGAAAGACTGTGGCAAACAGGGCGGGCAGAGAGCCGTGGGAATGGAGCGAGGCGTGATTCCTGGACTTTACGTTGTGTTTTGTTTATGTTTGTGTGGCAGTCGTCTGTGAGGTGCTGCCGCTTTACTTTCGTTTTGTTATTTGTGTTTATTTTTGGATTAAAGTAACGTTGAAGAACGTTCGCCAGTTCCCGCCTCCTTCTTCCTTTAACTACAGACAAATGAAAAATATATTTAAAAAATCAACAACTAATAAACACGACAAAAGCACATAACAAAATTACTCGATTTAAATGAAAACGAAAAAATATAAAAATAAATGCTAACATAAAACATAAATAAATACTATAATCGTATATAAATACTCAAATAACACTGGTACACTAATTTTGACTAAATCATTTTTGAAACCTTTTTTATTGTATACGGTGCCATATAAATTACATTGATTGGTCTGGACAAACACAAATAAACCCCCTTTTCCTCTCCCTTTCTTTTATTACACATTATTTTAAATATAATCAACCTCTCAATAGTCGCAGTTGTTCCTTTATTTTATCCATTTGTTTGTTTATTACTCAAGCTAGTTGCACTCAAACTCTCCTTTTTCCCTCTCCAGTTAAAATCCCAAAACTGAGGGGACGTTTACACAACAACAATGTACTAAAAATGGAAAAGTGTGTCCGTAGCTTTTTTTTTATGTACAGACGATAGTATTGTCAAAACGATCACCATTCACACGTATATCTGTGAAAAGGATTAAAAACGCTGTATTATTCATGCCAGGCCAGTATTTGGCGATGTCACGGTTTTCACAAATTCACGTTTTTGCTGTTTACATGGAGACGATAACGCTATCGTTTTCAAAAACGCGCACTTTTAAACTCGTTTTCAAAAGTTTGCGTTTTCAGGGCCCCAAAACGCCGTTGTCGTGTACATGAATGGCCAAAACACAAAAAAAAGTTCCCCGTTTTCGTGTAAACAGTCCCTGAGGGTTTTTAAAGGGTTTTTAAAGACTTCCCACTAACATGCCTCCACTAATTAGTAGGGGAGACACTTAGCTCACGAGACGAGACACAGAATTGGGTTTACGAGAAGGAGACGAGACAAGATTTTTGCACAGTATTTTTAAGAAATCCTCAATGACAAAATTTGTGACTGGAAAAATAGTCTGCAGGTGCATTTTGAAATGTTTTAACTAATCGTCTTGCAATGAATGTCATTTCAGTTCTGCTCTCTGAGTACGAATTATCATATGCATTGAAAGGCAACAATATACAAGCACTGTAAAAGTTTTTTCAACAAACTCAGCTGACTGGCTTCTTTACAACTACCACCCTAAGATGGGTTTGATATTGGGAGACAGGCTATTGTATGTAGCATAATTTGCGCGCATCAGGGAGCTCGCGTTTTACTTCCGCTTTTGAATTCGCAATCTCACGTACTCTTTGTTTAGGGAGTGGCGGTGTTGAGCGCTCATTCTACAAGATAAGACATTTATCAGACGCTTATTTTAGGCTCTGTTGCACAACGAATCCTCCACCATGGTCTTGTCAGTCATCTCGCTTTACATGATCAGTGAAATGTGATTCCTGCTGCACTTTGTTTGACTCTGTAGCTCGTGATGGATGAGCAGAGCAGACGTTTACAATAGTTTACAATTAAAGCAATCGTTTTGCAACTGCGTTAAATGTTTTTTTATTTCTTAAAAGAAAAGCAAAACGACAGTGGAGGTAATGTAATGTAAACGTGGCAGTGGCATATTCTATGCTAATTTCACCCTTACGCTCCGTCATGTCGATATCGCAAAACAGCTTTTCACCTCGACGAGAAATCTTGTCACATTTTAATATCGTCACGATTCACAACCCTACTAATTAGCTCAACCCACATCAATTAACCTATTAGCAGATTGTATGTCAAAAAGGACCTTCAGGGGGCCAAAGAGAGGACAAAATAATGGCCAAAATCTGAAGAAAAAATATCAAACTAGGCATGACGTACCTAACAAAGACAAACAAATAGATAAAGTTATTGTATCAGAAAGAGAGCCATTGTTTGCTTAAACCAAATGAGCGACTTTTTATAGTGGAGAGTTGATTGGGTTCATTTGTCTTTTCCCTAAAGGCTGATAAGCAAAGATTAGCTTTTTCAATGAAAACCAGTTCACAGGCATGAATGTGCTGTGTGTGTTTTCATGATAAAATCTTTTACCAAGGAATACAGACCTTCTAGACATTCAATATGGCTATTGTTCGGCTTAACTTTCTTCCGAAATGGTGTTGCAAGTTCTCTTTTGAGTTGGTTGTTTCCCTGTTCGTGAACTCGGTCTGTACCAGTTCGGCAGATGAATTGGTTACACAATAGAAACTGAGCTGCAATAGTGTCATCATTGTCTTTTTTTGTGAGTGTTGATTGTTCTTTGACCAGCTCAAAGTTGTTGTTGTTTTTCGTACTATGATACTAGGCAAATTTTACTCTGGTGGAGATGATTTAAATGTATATTTATATATATTATGACACCATGCATGATTAATTTATTTTGAGTTTTTGTGTTCTGGTTAGAATAAGGAGAAGGAACGCATGAGGGAGCGGGAGAGAGAAGCCAGAGAGCGAGAGGCACGCTACAGTAATGGCCACCTCTTCAACTCTCTCACCGTGTCTGGGACGACACTCTGCTCGGCCTGCAACAAGAGCATCACCGCTAAGGAGGCCCTCAGTTGCCCTAGTGAGTCACACAGACAAACATCACACTCAAAACCCACAAACTTCACCAATATGATCAAAATAAGTTAAATACAACATTTTGCAAGTTGTAGATATTTTGTAAATTCGATTTTTACAGTTTCTGTGGAAAATATTAGTGGTGTTTGTTCATCAACTCAATGATAGAATCATTGGCAATGTAAGTTTATTTAACATGTCGCTATGCAGTTGCTAGGGTGTTCTGGGTGGTATTAGCATGTTGCTATGTAGTTGCTAGGGTGTTCTGGGTAGCTTTTGCTAGGGTGTTGATAGGTCTCGCACAAGTCTAAAGGCTCCGATATACTCACGGCAAGGTTGTTCGTTCTTCGTTTAGGGGTAAAAAGAAGTTTGACCAGTGGTATACTGTTAGCCAACATCCTGACATCACCCACACTGATGAGAGCGGTGTTTAGATTAATATGTAAATATGTGCTGCATGCTTTCCTCTATGTGGATGTTTGCCCCAGGTCTCCAATTTAGCACTCCAGTCAAGTTGTGTCACGTTTATTTATATAGCACGTTGTACAATAGATTGCTTTAAAGCAAGCAGCTTTACAGTACTAAACCTAAAAAACAGTGTTGCTTTCAATTCTAATTAAAACTTAATTTTCTACTATAAAGCAGATCTCCAGGGTGTTCATGTTTTTACTCACGTCTGACCTCAATGGACTAAACTGAAGAAATGAACTGGAGAAGATTTCCACATCAAAGAAGGCAGAGCCAAAGAGCACACCTACCTATTACATAGTTGACACGGACCAATGGTAGTACGAAGGTGTTTACCAGCCAGAGTAAACTTTTCCAGCAAACTTTTTATCGTTCATCAGCTGGATAAAATCTTTCTGAAAATGATTCCAACGATATCGTTTCTCTGTGCCGTTATCGTTATAGCTGTGGTGTGAACTCTGCTATTCCTTAATATTGAGAACGATTTTAGAACTAGATTTTAGATTGTTATCGTCCTTGGTGTGAATGGACCTTAAGAAGCCAATCCTCAAGTATCTATGATATTAAGGTTTCTGTTCTCCCTTCAACGCAAATCTATTGGATATTTTTATATACTTTTAGCATGTTGATATGCGGTTACTGAAGGCCCCGATACAGTTCAAACAAAATCAGGCCAAAACGAAAGTTAATTTTGGGTGTTCGAAGAAAATGGGAGTTTGCGGAAATGTTCGCTATGGCAGGTAAACACTTTCAAACTACCATTAGTCCATGCCAATTATGTAATAGGTAGGTGTGCTCTGAGGCTCCGCCTTCTTTGACTTGGAAATCTTCCCTTGGTTAATTTCTTCTGTTCAGTTCCTTTGAGGTCGGACATCCGTGAGTAAAAACATGAACACACTGGAGAGCCACTTTATAGTATAAAATGGAGTTATAATTCTAATTGAAAGAGATACTGATACGTGGAAGTATAGAACAAAACAAAACACCGGTCACAAATTCTAAGTCTAAAATGAGAATTTTTAAAGAGAAATGTCGGAGCAGCTTGAGTTTGTTGCCTAGCCTTATTTGTTTGAACTGTGAGAGGCATCTATTCTCACCTAAGCTTAAGACACAAATATATCTGATTATTTTTCACTACTTTCATCATCCGCCTGATGAAATTCATGTCAAAAGAAATCAAAACACTTAACAGCTTACCTCTTCCAAACTAGCTAATTTATAGAATGTATCTTTCATGCAGGACAAACTCATGTATGATAAGTAATTAACCTGTTACTTATTGTTGGGGATCTGAACAAACCCTTAATGACAAGTATTAAACATAAGTATGATCGGTGGTAATTGTGATTAGACAGACACTTGACGAGTTCACAGTTACATACAATTAGAGGGAGTAAAGTTTAATGCGTATTGTGCTGTCCGGGGGAGGGCTCCAAGCCTCGAACCCAGAGTACTCCCACCCCGTATGTAAATGGTTAGGACTAGACGTGTGGAGAAGGGGTGGTGGAGGGATGCTGCTAAACTGTCAACGAATTGAGGTGAGACTGCTACACCTCTTATCATTGATTTCTGAGTGCTCTCCACTCGTGTTAATTATCTGAACGTGCTCCTCCCGAACTTTGTTAATGAAACATCATTAATGATTATGAGTAGTACAGTACAGTATAAACGCAGTACCATTCTTAATTAATGTTTGCTTACGTCCTCTGTGGAAGAAAACCCCATGAATAAATGTTTCTGACGAAATGCTATGGAGCTTGTTTGTGATCTTGCCAATCACAACGCTAACCTCAGTCAGCCGCTTACCTCAGTCCTTCCAATTGATTTTTCCTGCTTTCTTCCCCCATCTCAACTTCCCCACTTTCTTTCCATGATTGTCTCCAGATTCAGAACTTTAAGCTCAAGATTTACATCATGTATATGCCTTTTTATTACTTACAAGCCACACCTGTCTACCCATTCCCACATCCCTCTTTCACACTACATCTGTGCTGTAGCCCTCAACTGCTGTTTTTTGTCCTATTATGTGGTGAAGTGGAGAGTATGTGGAATATTTTTAGAGGCTGGTCTACTGCTACATGCCAAGATAACACACACACACACACACATCTTAAACTTGGCGGTCTGGATAGTTTCTTTCTGTAGAAACAGCCCTGCAATGGAAAGCATTTTTGCACATTTAACCACATCCATATTATATATATATATATATATATATATATATATATATATATATATATATATAGGTCCTTCTCAAAAAATTAGCATATTGTGATAAAGTTCATTATTTTCCATAATGTAATGATAAAAATTAAACTTTCATATATTTTAGATTCATTACACACCAACTGACATATTTCAGGTCTTTTATTGTTTTAATACTGATGATTTTGACATACAGCTCATGAAAACCCAAAATTCCTGTCTCAAAAAATTAGCATATTTCATCCGACCAATAAAAGAAGTGTTTTTAATACAAAAAAAAAAAGTCAACCATCAAATAATTATGTTCAGTTATGCACTCAATAGTCAATACTTGGTCGGGAATCCTTTTGCAGAAATGACTGCTTCAATGCGGCGTGGCATGGAGGCAATCAGCCTGTGGCACTGCTGAGGTGTTATGGAGGCCCAGGATGCTTCGATAGCGGCCTTAAGCTCATCCAGAGTGTTGGGTCTTGCGTCTCTCAACTTTCTCTTCACAATATCCCACAGATTCTCTATGGGGTTCAGGTCAGGAGAGTTGGCAGGCCAATTGAGCACAGTAATACCATGGTCAGTAAACCATTTACCAGTGGTTTTGGCACTGTGAGCAGGTGCCAGGTCGTGCTGAAAAATGAAATCTTCATCTCCATAAAGCTTTTCAGCAGATGGAAGCATGAAGTGCTCCAAAATCTCCTGATAGCTAGCTGCATTGACCCTGCCCTTGATAAAACACAGTGCACCAACACCACCAGCAGCACCCAGACCATCACTGACTGTGGGTACTTGACACTGGACTTCAGGCATTTTGGCATTTCCTTCTCCCCAGTCTTCCTCCAGACTCTGGCACCTTGATTTCCGAATGACATGCAAAACTGAGCAACAGTCCAGTGCTGCTTCTCTGTAGCCCAGGTCAGGCGCTTCTGCCGTTGTTTCTGGTTCAAAAGTGGCTTGACCTGGGGAATGCGGCACCTGTAGCCCATTTCCTGCACACGGCTGTGCACGGTGGCTCTGGATGTTTCTACTCCAGACTCAGTCCACTGCTTCCGCAGGTCCCCCAAGGTCTGGAATCGGTCCTTCTCCACAATCTTCCTCAGGGTCCGGTCACCTCTTCTCGTTGTGCAGCGTTTTTTGCCACACTTTTTCCTTCCCACAGACTTTCCACTGAGGTGCCTTGATACAGCACTCTGGGAACAGCCTATTTGTTCAGAAATTTCTTTCTGTCTTACCCTCTTGCTTGAGGGTGTCAATGATGGCCTTCTGGACAGCAGTCAGGTCGGCAGTCTTACCCATGATTGCGGTTTTGAGTAATGAAACAGGCTGGGAGTTTTTAAAAGCCTCAGGAATCTTTTGCAGGTGTTTAGAGTTAATTAGTTGATTCAGATGATTAGGTTAATAGCTCGTTTAGAGACCCTTTTCATGATATGCTAATTTTTTGAGACAGGAATTTTGGGTTTTCATGAGCTGTATGCCAAAATCATCAGGATTAAAACAATAAAAGACCTGAAATATTTCAGATGGTGTGCAATGAATCTAAAATATATGAAAGTTTAATTTTTATCATTACATTATGGAAAATAATGAATTTTATCACAATATGCTAATTTTTTTAGAAGGACCTGTATATATATATATATATATATATATATACAGTATATATACATGTATTTTAAAATAAATGATGAAATACACACAAATGGCATTTCACGACATCCATTCTCTCTCTCACACACACACACACACACACACACACACACACACACACACACACACACACACACACACACACACACACACACACACACACACACACACACTTGAACGACTCCTTTAAGTACATTTACATATGAATGCTGGCATACTCTCACACCCTTTCCTGTTTTGTTGTGCTCATCTTTCAATTCTTGTTCTCTGTTTTGCTATTGTTTTCAACTTCTTCCTTATTTTGTCATCAAGATCAGATTTAAAGACCAGACAGTACGAGCCTCTCATCGATGATCAGCTTTGTGCTCGGCTGCTCTGGTCTGAGCTCCGGTATTGATTGCTCTCTCTCTCTTGCTGTGTATCGAGGCTGGAACTACATGTTTAACACCCACACAGGCTCTTAGTGCAAAGGCCTTACGAACCGAACACCTTTGAGTGGGAGATTAGATTTAAACTAGATCCTACAGTGGATTAGATAAAAAATGTATATAAGATGCTGTTTTATTTTGTTTCGCAGATGAATAAGATGCATTGAATGGGATGTGAATGTGCAAATTTATTTTTTTAAAGTGAACTTAAGTTGCCCAAATGAGTAGCAGATTAGTCAGTCATATGGAAGCATTGCATAAGGCTGGTATCAGATGTACGTGCCAGCATGGCATGTACAGTATAGAGGTGTGTATCTTCACTTGCCTCACGATTTTGAAACGATTAGATTATTAGATTATAAAACGATTCTCGATGCAACACAATACATCTTTTCCTCCAATTGTTTTACTAGTAATAATTACTATATTAATAATCACAATATTGCTCTTTTTGTTATTTTATCATTGTTGTAAAAAAATAAGAACAAAGATCCAAATATAATATTAGAAAGAAACAAATTAAATAAACGGTGCTTTACTTTACTTTTTAATTTTACATCTAAACAGAAGCATGCAAGTAAGAAAAACAAATAATCAAATGCAAAAATAATCACAGCATGGTATTTATTACAAATTAATTGTTTATTATTAAAGCTACAAAAGTAGTTCAGTCAAGAGCAGTGAGTGAATATGGAAGCAAATAAGAGACATAACTATTTGAAATTTAACAGCCACTAAATACTTAGTTTTAAAAAAAATTATTTTGAAAAACATTTATCTGAATTTATTTGCTCTGAATTCACCCCTTTGAAATTATTTTACTTTGGAAACCATGTATCTGAATTTATTTGTTTCGAATTTACCTCTGAAATTTAAATAGGCCTATGAAAATTCTTTTTTCCATTTTAAAAACCTGAATTTCGATGAATATTTTTCAATGCTCACAAAAAAAAATAAACTTACAGAATTTCAGATAAAATAGATTCAGGTTGATCAAATTTGAATTGCTCAAATTCAGATTTCAAATTCGACTGCTCAAATTCAGATCGAAAAATTCAAGTTAAATATTCATATGGTAACATCCGGGCTAACCAGGATAGGCCCCGCCCACACCGAGGGGGGAAACAAAAGTCCATTGACTTTGCATTGCGAGAGGCTGCCTCCTTGTCATTTATGACTTATAACAAAAGACAGAAAAACGCATAAAAGATGCTGTGTGACAAGGTATACAACAAACAATCTAAAAAAAAACAGAAATACATTTGTATAAGCTTCCGAACCGTAGAAGCCAGCCTTTAAGGAGACAAAAGTAGATAAGAGGCAATAAGAAGCATCAGCAGGAAGAATGGGTAAATTGAATATATCTCCTCTTCTCAGGTTCACATAGTGTGGTGAAATAAGCAATCGACATGGTTAAAATTATGAATGTTTTTTTACAATATCATGTCGCGTTCCTGTGGGTGTAGTTCTCAGAGTAGTTCGAGAAGTAGTTGCGCTCTTTATCAATTGATCCACTTTTATGTCCTGAAACAAACCGTTTTTTGGGGTCGAGTCGGTCGACAGCTTATAAAAAAATATTTTGGGGTTATTTAGCTTGTTTGGTGTTCACCTTGTCTCACAACAGCTTTTAGACATTGTTTTGTTTTTTGTTATAAGTCATAAATGACAAGGAGGCAGCCTCTCGCAAATTGCAAAGTCAATGGAGACGGTTGGATTGTTTTCCCCCCGGTGTGGGCGGGGCCTATCCTGGTTAGCCCGGATGTTACCATGTGAATATTTAACTTGAATTTTTCGATCTGAATTTGAGATCTGAATTTGAGCAATCCAAATTTTATCAACCTAAATCTATTTTATCTGAAATTCTGTAAGTTGATTTTTTTTGTATCTGAATTTGTGAGCATTGAAAAATATTCATCGAAATTCAGGTTTTTAAAATGGAAATCAAGAATTTTCATAGGCCTATTTAAATTTCAGAGGTGAATTCGAAAAAAATAAATTCAGATACATGGTTTCCAAAGTAAAATAATTTCAAAGAGGTGAATTCAGAGCAAATAAATTCAGATAAATGTTTTTCAAAATAAAAGTATTCAGTGGCTGTTAAATTTCAAATAGTTATGTCTCTTATTTGCTTCCATTGTGAATCCCTATTTTCTTATATTGTTTGATTAACATTAACACAGGTTTATTATATTAAGACCTAATGCATGGTTATATAATGTTAGATGTTTTTCCCCAACTGTTAACCAAATGTTCACTTAATACATAACAAATTATGTTTATGTGAATACTTCCCAAGACGGATATTTTGAAGAAGACTTACTGTAATCATGTGTATATCTGACCGATTATATTCCACAGCTCTAGTACAATACATAAGATATTGCGTTCAAAAACAGCTGGAAAGAGCGCAAAAGAATGGAACAGAATGCAGAATTATCAAAGTGTTTTATGAAATATTTTTATTCTGATATGGCTTTTAAAAAACAAAACACTGAGACACATACATATATATAAAATGAAATTTATTCCTGTAATGACAAAGTTGAATTTTCATCAACCATTACTCCAGTCTTCAGTGTCACATGATCCTTCAGAAATCATTCTAATAAGCCAATTTGGTGCTCAAGAAACATATTTTATTATTATCAATATTGAAAACAGTTGTGCTGCTTTTTTTGTGTGTGTGAAAAGCATGAGACATTTTTTTTCTTTTAAATTGTGACCTTAGGTGAAGTCTCCTTCTTAGATTTGTCATAGTGATCTTAACACTGTCTGTGTTCAGATTTGCCAAGATACCACATTTGCATTCAGTCACTTATCAAAATGGACTCAAACATTACTGTACAATTTGACTCATTTTTGTCATGTCTATTTTTAAATAAAATTTTCCTCTACAGTTACATTTCTGAGATGCACTTTTACTTACAAAAAGCCTGTGCTTCTCAGTGGGTGATTATTTAGACTCGTGTAGGTGTGTGTTGTGGGTAATCGGCCCAGGGAAACCCCACCGGAGCCCCCGTCCCTCTTCCTTCCCAGCCACCCTCAAAACAGGAAGCAAAGCCGTTCTAAAACAATAGGGGTTCAGAGACAAAAGCAATACGGTGTTACCAGAGAAAATGTTCAGCGACTAGTAGCATGCTGTAAAGGAGATCTAGAACAAGTATTTTACCGCAGACATGGACAGAGGTCAAGAGGGAGAGAAAGACAGGCAAAAAATGGGTATGGTACTGAGATTTACTTAATTATTTGCTGTAATATTGTAGAGATGGAAAAGGAAAAGAGGTTAGAGTACAGGTATAAAAGGGAATATGGGGATTTCTTTTTTTTTTTCTCGCTGGAGTATTATCGTACGCTGGTTGCTGTTTTTGAGAACTCAGTGGTTGGTTTCTAGCTGCTTTAAGCTAAAGAATCATCTTAGACCAACAACAAACCAGCTACTAGTAACTTGATCATACCAGTCTTAACGTAGTCAAGAATGTTTCTGGAACATAGTGGTAGGTGAAACAGCGAATGAAAAGTGTTATTGCAGACCCATAACAGAAAAAGTGAATACAATTCTATTACTTTATACATGTGACCATGAGAAGATCACATGCATCACATTTAAATGTGATTGTATGAAGATTATAGTATGTGAGATAAAAGGGTTTTCCTGTCTGTTCTTCTTTTTTTCAGCTTGTAATGTCACCATCCACAACCGCTGCAGGGACACGCTACCAAACTGTGTCAAAATGAAACAAAAGGTGGGATATTAGTGCACACATGTGTCACATGGTGTCACATGGACCACTGACATTCAAACACTGGCTTTGAATCATGGTAGGATGCAGAAGAAATGTTTCTAAATTGGGTCTGTTTTCTTGATGTGGTTTATGCAAAAGTCTAAAAATGTCATCTATGTGTCACAATAGCAACAGAAAATGGCGCTGATCAGGAACAATTCGGCCTATCAGAATGTGACTCTGAGGAATAGAGGTGAGGATGTGATGGAAACAAGTGTGTTTTTACATCTGGTATTAACATCTGATCCAATTACAAGTGGCATACGTCTCCTGTGACCAGTTGTGAATGGATATCATTGAGGGAATTATGTGATAATGGGCAATCATTACCCCTAAACCATATCAGTCTGTAATTACTCTGGATGTTTTGAACGTTCAGGGAACCTTCAGAAAGAATGTTTCCAATATCTTAAAGGGTTAGTTCACCCCAAAATGAAAATTCTGTCAGTAATTACTCACCCTCATGTTGTTCCAACCCCGTAAGACTTTCGTTCATCTTCGTAACTCAAATTAAGATATTTTTGATTCAATTTGAGAGCTGTCTCACTCCTCCATAGGATTCTAAGGGATCGAAACTGGCCGGCCCAGAAAAGTTAAAGACATCGTTAAAATAGTCCATGTGACTACAATGGCTCTATCTTTAAGTTTATCAAGCGACGAGAATACTTTTTGTGTGGAAAAAAACAAACAAAAATAACGACTTTATTCAACTATTCATTTCCTTCTCTGTGGGCCTCGAGATTTCACGTAGTGACACTGCGCAAAGCTTCTAGGTTGTAGGTCACACGAAGCCTATGGAGGAGTGATCCAGCTCTCAGATTTAATAAAATATATCTTAATTTGTGTTCCGAAGATGAACAAAAGTCTTACAGGGTTGGAACAACATGAGGGTGAGTAAATACTGACAGAATTTTCATTTTGGCGTGAACTAACTCTTTAATGGGAACATTAGCAAAATGTTCTAAGAAAATATTTGTGTTAGCTGGGTACCAGAAGTAAATGGGGTTTACCCTTTATGTCTAAATATGACATTGCTCTCTCTTTTTCTGACTCTCTGAAGCCCAATTGAGGGAAAGGCCCAGCTCTGCCATTTACCCCTCAGACAGTCTCCGTCAGTCACTACTCGGATCACGTCGCGGCCGGTCTTCTCTCTTACTTTCCAAGAGCGTCTCCACCAATAACATTGCAGGGTGAGTGACAGAAATGACAGAGATGCATAAAATGGGCTCTTGCCTGTACAATATACCAACACATAACCAAATAAGTGAGCCCCTAGTTTATAAATACTGTAAAACATGTTATCACATAAATCTTTTTTTCCTGAAATATCTATATACTGTAGAGACAGACACGCAGTTCTCATCGTGTGTAATTTTTGTCTTTTTGTGTTTTTTTGTGTTTGTTGTTTTTGTGTTTGTGGCCATGTTAGTTTAATGTAAGCAGTTTTGTTTGAATGTTATTTATTAGTCATTATATTCACTTTATTTTATATTTTTTTATATTTTAATTTTAAATGTGTATATTCTGTTTCTGTGGTGTTTATGATGCCTGCCTCTCATTTTGTTTTTGTTTTTTGTTTCTTTCTTTTTTTCCTTTCGCATGTGATTGCATGCATATGTGTACATCTGTTTGTATGCATGCATTTGGCCCACCTGTGCATGTGCGTGTAGGACTCTGAATGATGACTATCCTCTGGGGCTGCGCAGGATCTTGTCTCAATCCACAGACTCACTCAACTTCAGGAGCAGAACCATGTCCATGGAGTCCCTCAATGATGAGGGTGAGACACACACACACCTACAAACACTTAAACAAAGTAGACATATGTTAAAATAGGCCGCATTTACATTACATGGTTCATGTGGCACAGATCAGATATGACCCACGAACATGTAAGCATTAAAAAAATCACATGGATTCCGATATTCTCAGATTTCAGGCATCATTCATATGTGGAAATAAATGTCATATGAATCAGATATGTGCATTTTCATCTGCCATGTATGCAGACAGATCAGATATTCCCCTGTCAATGTATGTCGTACGTCATTGAAAAAGCGACGATGGCGAATGCCTTGGATCACGTGACTCTTTTCAATTGCGCAATGAAGGTCCAAAGCTCAACCCAGTGTTGTGCTGACCTTTAAAGATGTGCGGAAAGCAAAAGTTTCTATTATTTAGTCTGCATTCATTGCAAATTGCTCCGTTTTTACTTTCTTTTCCGCCTAAGCTTTTCTGGGTCAGTATGCATTGGGTTGTTTCGCCAAGTGAACAGTGTAAATGCAGATATCGGATATGGTTCACTTTTAAAAGATCTAAGAAGTCCTAAAAAATTGGATATAGTCAACAAATCAGAATTGGACATCAAGACCTGCAGTGTAAATGCGGCCATATACAGTACATACATTTTTGCAGTTAGTCTTTTTTTTTTTTTTTTTGAAAGAAATTAATACTTTTATTCAGCAAGGATTCATTAAATTAACTGTAAAGACATTTATAATGTTACAAAATATTTCTATATCAAATAAATGCTGTTCTTTTTAACTTTGTATTCATCCAAGAATTCTGAATCGCAGTTACCACAAATATATTAACCAACACAATGTTTTCAACATTGATAATAATTAGAAATGTTTCAACAAATCAGGGTATTCAGATGATTTCTAAATGTTCATCTGACAGTGAAGACTAGAGTAATGATGTTGAAAATTCAGATTTGATATCACATTAATAAATCACATTTTAAAATAAAATAGAGCAGTTGTGTACTTACTACCTTATGAAAAAAAACAACCTTCATTTGTATATTTTTAAGAAAATGAGAGCATTGTTTTTGATTGGTGTGATTGGCTATAGATCAATCCCCCAAATTCCATGTTGGCCAACCTGTTTACCTGCAAACCGAAACAATAATACAGAAATTGTATTTTTCTTGTTTTTAGGAGAGGGCTTCTTCAACTCTCTGCTGGAAGATTTGGAGTTTGAAGGCCAGGAATTTGAAGCAGATTCCTGGAGCATGGCAGTAGATTCCACCTATTTGCAGACCCACCGTAAAGATGTTATCAAGAGACAGGACGTCATCTATGGTTAGAGAAAAAAAACGCAGATCTAAGTCTAGAATCGAAGTATGTTTATGACTGTAAATGGGCCGTCGACTCTGAAACCCGGTTACAATTACTATTAAGTGCTTTTCCGGACACTGTATTTATTTATTTATTTATTTATTTTTTATTTTATATGCAAATGAAAACAAACAGATTGTACATCTAGTCCTCGTGGCCTCAAGTTTTTTTTATATACATTTACATTCTGTATAAGAACTAATAAATGGCCTATATTAATATTCTATACTAATTTGTCAAAATAAAACAACAACAGCAAAAAAACAATGCATCATTTTTAATATTACAAGTGAATTTAGGCACTACAACATAATGTACAGTGTGAAAAATGGACATTCACTTTGAGATTTGCGGAAGATTACATTTAACCATGTTATTAAATTATTGTTTTTAAAGATTAACTTCAAGTGATTGTTATATGACTGGAAAAATAATCAAAATGTAAAAATTAGCAACACCAGTGTACACAAGATTGTAACATATGGACTGTTCTGTACTTCTATGCATCACTACATTGTTTTCATTCACATCAAACTTGTCTACCCTCAATAAGGACAGTGGGAATATTTCATTTGGGGTACATGTCCAACAAAGACCTTTTAAATGTTGCATTTTACAGCTCAACCTCTGTGATATCATTTCAGAGCTGATCCAGACGGAGCTCCATCACGTCCGGACCCTGCGGATCATGGAGGGCGTGTTCAGGCGGGGTATGCTGGAGGAGGTGCAGCTGGAGCCGGGGGTCGTGCATGCGCTGTTCCCCTGCCTGGAGCGCCTGTTGACGCTACACACACACTTCCTCACGCAGCTCCTCGAACGACGTGCTCACAGCCTGCAACCTGAAAGCACAAACAATTTCACCATCACTCAGATCAGCGATGTGCTAATAAAACAGGTAGGAGTGCATTTGTGAGTTTACGTGGGCGGAACGGGGTGTAAATGCATTTGGATACATTTGGCCAGTCGTAAGTGATTTTGGATTAGCATATCTGTTTTGATTGCCAGTTTAAAATGTTTCATAAAGTAGAGCTGTCAATTTAATGCATTACTGTAAAAAAAAAAAAAGTGAACATAATCATGTAACAGTGCAACAAAATGGAATCTGGGGACACATTTTAAAAATGTTTTTAAAACTAATTTAACTTAAAACTTATAAATACTTTATAAAAAATGTAAAATATCCTAATGCAAATTCATTGCATGAATTTGAAGGAGAAAAGAATGACGTCATGTTATAGAGGGCGTGAAAAATCAAAAAGAAAGAAATAGTGACAAATGGAAATGAGAGTGTATGAGAGTGGGATGCTGAAAGCTTTCAAGTTTCAAGGAACAAAATGTTCATAGTGCACTGTTTGTGTGTGTATGTCAGTTCTCAGGTCAGTGTGCAGACGAGATGCTGAAGACGTATTCTGAGTTCTGCAGTCGTCATATAAAGGCTGTCAAACTATACAAAGAACTTTTGGCCAGAGACAAGAGACTTCAGCTCTTTATACGGGTAAGAACAAGAATGACCATGTCCATGTGCGTTAAGTGTTTGCATAAGCGGGTCAGGTGTTGTCTCGTGTGTTTCAAGTGGGAGGATAGAGTGGTATTGAGTGATGAATGATGGTGGGCGGGTGCATTAATGCATTAAATGCCTGCAGACTCTCAGAGATGTGTGAATCATCAGATTTCCAGGTATCATAATTGTGTTCAGCTCTTGTGTTTTATTTTACTTTGTAATAGCTTAGTTTAGGAAGGTCATGGTGACAAAACAGGTGAGATTTCACAGTTATCGATATCACAGTAATACTAATATGCTTTAAAAAGTTAAATATTCTCAGAATAGTGGTGTGAAAGGTAGCACATTCCTCATGATATATGAGGAGGTATTGTTTAACAAAATCTATCCATCAATATCTTTCTATCTAGCATCAAAGGCTATTTTCATGGCAAGATTTCAAAACAAAAAATACTGACTGAATTAATTTATGCTATATTATAACTTTTGTAATAAAATTGTTAGTAAAATTCTGTATGAGACCAACAAATGGCTGATTTTAAATGTATGTATGTATAATTATTATTATTAATATATTTGTATTATTCATAATAGTATTATTACTAAAAAATAAAATTATTATTATTATTATAAGTATTTATGTATTTAATTATTTTTATCGCTATCTCAGCATCAGAGTCTATTTTCTTGTCAAGATTAAAATATTTTAAAACAAAAGAAACTGGCCGAAATGAAAATGTATACTATATTATATTGTCTAAATAAATATATAATAAACACTATAAATTCAATTTGTTTTATTGCCAAAAGTGAATTTAGGCATCAGACTTTCACTTTGGGATAGTTTTCATGTTTTGTAAGTCATTTTATTACAGTCAGCAGGGTTCAACTCTACCGATTTTTTCTACTTGCCCTGCCAAAATTTCCACTGGCCCTACCACAAAAAAACTAATAAACAAATGAAATAAAATAAAATAGGCCTAGTTATTGTTCTAGTTGTTTTGATCCATGTAACCTTGATAAATAAGGTTATGTCACCAAAAACTACTAGTCTAACTTATGTGTTTAAATTCGTTTTCATGGACTTTTAGTTTGCATTCATCAATTCCTGTTTTCCCGCTTCTTCTTGGTTGTCATGGAATCTAACATGATTTGCCATCACGTTCAACTGTGTTGTTATTGATCACCTCGTTTGCCTGTGTTCCTGTGTTTTCAGTTCAATCTGCCCAGTCTCGTCTGTGTTATGCTGTAGCTACCCTATGTTAGAATTACCTGTGTGTTGAATGAAAGACTTTTGGAATCTTCATCTGCATCCTCATCTTCGTGCGTTCATACTGTGACAGACAGTCAATAATAAAAAAGAACAAATAATCAAATTACAAGCAATAGCACAAATAAATACAACAGAACAAACATATACAAATGAAATAAACAGTTCTTTTCAGGTTTTTCATGTAGGTCTAAACTAGATTTTCAGGTACAGAAATATTAAGCAAATGTAAAATATCACTGCATAGTCTTCACTGTATAAATATAGATTAACCCTTATTGCAGTTATTCAGTCAAGAGCAGTGAGCATTTTTTTTCTTTCTGTCGTTTGTTTGATTAACATAAAAAATATTAGGAATATTAGGCTGCTGTCACTTGAAGAGTTGCACATATCTAATACATCAACAAGAGTATTCACGCGCTGTGATGCGCACACTTTTGATGTGTTACTGCGCACACAAAACTTATCACACAGCACGCAAAGTACCACTGAGAGACACGGGTACTTTCGCGCCTATTTGCACTGAATATTTAAGTTGGCCAGGCTTAAAAACACACACAAATTATCAACTTCTGTGAAGATGCAGCACTGGCCCGATCTGGCAAGTGACAGTTCTGTCAACTGGCCCGAGTGTCTTTCACGCTGGCCCCAGGCCATCAGGCAGTCCTTATTGTCGAGCCCTGGTCAGTAATAAAACTAATTACAATTACTCAATTTCTACTGAGAAATAAGTATTTTGCAGTCATCCATGTTTGAAAAACATTTAAGCTCACTTAAATTAATTCTAGCTCATTAGACATGACATTATGGTGCCTGTTTTAAACCAGTTTGCCTTCATACACATCTGGCTGATTAGACAGCATGGTAGTTGCTGTGGGTTTTGGATGCAGATTTAGAGTGTGTGTATGTAAATACAGTGCACAGAGGCAGCAATGGTTATCTGTCCATTTATCATTGTCTTTGTCCTTCTGTGTCCTCTCAGAGGGCGAATCGGGGTCCTCTACTGCGTCGCCACGGGTTCCAGGAGTGCATCCTGTTGGTCACTCAGCGCATCACTAAATACCCCGTCCTAGTGCAACGTATATATGACAACACCAAAGGTGAGACTCGGGTGTATGTTGCCAATGTCAATATTAACTGTATTTAAACAGCTTCTCACCTCCACCCTTCCCCTCCATGTCTATAAATTACTCTGTCCTTCTAATATGATGGTTTTTTTGTTGTTGTTTTTTTTATAATTAATGGCCACATAATGGTCACATTTTAAGAGGGTAATGTCATATAAAATGCCCCTGGTTATAGACATTTTTATGGACTAATTATTGTGTGTAACAATGCAGACAATCCAGAGGAAGCTTCAGGTCTGTCACATGCGTTGTCTTGTATGCGGGAGCTGCTCAGTTCGGTGGACCAGCAGGTGTTGGAGCTAGAAAGGACACAGCGGCTCCAAGAGATCCGCTCCCGGGTCGACCCGCGGTCCGAGGCCAAACTCCGCTCTGGAGCCTTGTTCAGACCGGCCGAACTGCTCCGGAGGCAGCTGATACACGAAGGCACGCTGCTCTGGAAAACGCCTGGCTCTCGGCTCAAAGGTACAGAAGACTGCGGCTGGTTATGAGGAAGTGTAATGTGATGTGTCAGAGTGAGATGGAGATTGACAAATGCGCTATTGTATTAGCTGACATGTACTTGTGCTTGTGGGTGTATTAATGTACTGCATTTCCCTTTTTCTTTCTGTTGTAGATGTTCAGGTTTTGTTGATGACTGACATTCTAGTATTCTTGCAAGAGAAAGATCAACGGTACATCTTTGCCAGTTTGGTAAGTTACTTTGCTTGCTAAGCCACGTATCCATATTGCTAGTGCTCATACTTAGGGTTCTCGCTCTGTTCAAAGTTTTAAAGGGGTCACATGATGCTATTTTAAAAGATCATTCGTTTGTTTATTGGGTGTAATTAATAGAATAGGTTAGCATACTTTAATGTTCAAAAAACACTTTATTTTTCCACATATTGTACATTATAACAGCACCTCTATTCCCAGTCTGTCTAGAACGCTGATTTCAACAAAGCCCCTCCTTCCGAAAAGCCCAGAGAGCTCTGATTGGCCAGCTGACTTGGTACATTGTGATTGGCCAAACACTTTAAGCGTGTGTCAGAAATGTTGTACTCTCCCACGTTCTCCTTTGTAAAATGTGCTGTACACAAGCTAACTTTTGGATTGTACTGCTCAGGAACAGCGTTATGCATAAATCTCCAATGATTTCTAATTCCGTCCTTTTTCAGAAGCCCTAACGAAGGGGTTTTGCTTTTACATCTAAACATACAGCGTCTCCACGACAGCCTCATCATCTTTCTTTGCGAATGTCTGTGGGCAGGCGTTATGCTAATATTTCACATTGTGACGTAAACATTTGCAGAAGACATTATGACGTAGACATTGTACCTCAAATTATGAGACTTGATGGAGAGGAATGTGCTATAAGCTATTTATTTTTGAAAATCTGTACCTGACAACAATATCTCTTTTCTTCTCATTCTCTCTGTAGGATAAGTCTGCTGTGGTGTCACTGCAGAATCTCTTGGTCCGAGACATAGCCAATCAAGAGCGAGGGTTGTTCCTGATAAGCAGTGAGTCCAGCCCACCTGAGATGTATGAGCTCTATGCTGCCTCTAAAGAAGACAGAAACATTTGGTTACGGCACATACAGCAAACCATCAGCAGGTACATACATGAACACACTCTTAACAGTCCACACAGCACTCACAGTTACCATTTGACATTTTTCAGGACCTCTCTCTTTGCCGTGGAATTAGAAAATCATGTGAAAGCACTTTCTTTAAAATTCAGGAGTGGGACATTTAAAAGGCTTGAGTTGCCAATAGCTTTTGTTTACATTATAGCGCTGCATAACCAAACTTTATAGCTTGCTTTATAGATCGGGGGTTTCATTTCATTTAATTCAGTTGGTGCCAGGAACCCGCAAATACTACAATCCACTTACGAGGGAACTCCTTCCTACAATTAAACATATAGAAGATCCATTTATTTATTTATGCATGGAAAATTATTTTTATTTGTTTATATTTTATTACTTAATTCTTTATATTATCATTATTATACATAATTCTAATAATAGTTATCAAATATTTTTGTATTTCTTTTTGCTCTTAAAGGAACACTCCACCGTTCATATTAAACTATGTTATTCCCTTAACTAAGACGAGTTGATACATACCTCTCTCGTCTCAGTGCGTGCTCTCAATCGCTCTGGAGCGCGGCGACACTTTGATAGCACTTAGCTTAGCCCAGTTCATTCATTAGGATCCAAACAGAGATGAAGTTAGAAGTGAAATAAAACGTAAAATGGATAACTATAATCTATGGCGGAATAGCACTTGGGAGCACTTCGACTCTGCGCAGTAATATCGTGAAAACGTGGTTCTAACTACATCTCTGTTTGGATCCTAATGAATGAACTGGGCTAAGCTAAGTGCTATCAAAGTGTCGCCGCGCGTCAAAGCGATTGAGTGCACGCACTGAGACGAGAGAGGTATGTATCAACTCGTCTTAGTTAAGGGAATGACATAGTTTAATATGAAAAAACGGTGGTGTTCCTTTAATAATAAATATGTATTATTTGTCACTTAGTGACTGTAGTAATGCACACAAAGACGAGGAATCAAAAGAAAACAGTCTTTATTAGGTCCACAAAGGAACACTCAGGAGATTGCAGAGTTAAACTAATTCTCAACCACACTTAACAAAGGCAATACATGACAGAATAACTGAGGAAACTCATGGCTTGCATGGAGAGATTAATCAAGGTCAAACGGAACAGGTGTGTAGAACTAATTAACAACCAAGAAACTAGTGAACACACAGGCAAACCAGAAAAGGGAAAACAGAACCAAAACACGATGAAACTAAACCAAAACATAACATAAATGTTACATTTATTATTATTTATATTTTTTATTTAAATATTTATTAATAGATTTATTTATTTTTTTACTCCCAGGACTACATAAAAAAAAAAAAAAAAACTGCCATACACAATGGCAACAGAAGCCACTTTCAAAATGAATAAATTCTCACCACTTCCTTGAGAAAAAATCTAGCAAACAAAATACCAGCATTAGCACAATATTTTAATTTTAGATAGCATTTTATTAGACAAAAAAAATATATATATATTTGGTCTATTTTCCCAGAAGAGAAAGACTGTACATTTTAAATCTTTATACTTGTTAAAAGTGGGGAAACTTCAATGCTAATGGACATAAACTAACCATTTAAAACTACCATTTCTAATGGTCATTCATTCTTCTTTACCATCATTGTTTTATCACACAGCTGTCCATCAAGAGAAGAATTCCCTCTTATAGAAACAGAAGACAAGGCCCTTCTGCGGAGACTAAAAGGTTTGCTTTAACCACTACACACACACACACACACACACACATATTCACACTCCCAACACTGGGACAAACACTTTTTCATTCTTATTTTTTTATGAATCACTACAGTTGTTGTCATGTCAAGTTGTCATGACATCTTTACACAGAATTTGAAGGTGGAACAAGGCCACTATTTTGACAGCGTGAAGAAACTGTACTGACCCTCGTGCTCTCTGTTTCAGCTGATATCCAGCAGAAGGACAGGGAGGTGTTAGAGCTGCTTCAGGAGCGGGTCACCCTGTTCTCTGACTTGGCGGAGGTCATGGGAGGTTACGAGGTCATGCAGCCGTCCTGTTCCAGAAACCTGTTCAGAGCCGAGTCTTCTCAGGCACTGCGTGGAGAACAGCTGCTCACACAGGCCATTACTGAGGGTAAGACAGACAGGATGTAACATTTGTGGCTGAAGCAGGGTGTTCCACCTGCATAAGGCTTGTTTTTACCCTTTAGTGCACATTTATTTCAACGCCCATATTAATAGGTTACAGTATTCACACTATGAGTAAGCAGTGAATGGCAACAGAAACTAAGGTAGAGTTTTGGTCCGAGGCTATATTTTAAAAAGACTATGAGACTTGAAATGTTTGCACACAAAAAAAATTTCACAACCATATAAATGTGCTTACCAATTCTGATTTTATGTATAATGACATTTTTCATAAAATAAATATGTTAGGTAGTATTTTTTTGTTGTTTTGTTATATTCTTTACTTTTATTTCATAGAGATACAAATTTTAACACAAATTTCAGCATCTGAGCAATTCAAAATTTGACCCAGCCTCTGAATAAATAAATGACAGATCATTAAAGTCATTAACAACAACATAAAATAAAGAAAAATATAATAAGATTTATACTTGCTGCCAATATGCCTCTGCACAAAAAAAACATTTGATTATTCTTTTTTTCCTATTTTGAAAAGGTCACCATCCATTTTTAGCTAAATCATCTGAGCTCATTCTCAGATCTTTCATAATATCTTGTAAAATGTCATGATGTACCTTTTTTCTCTCTCTCTCTACAGTGGACAGATTGACAGAGCTGATATTAGGATCCAGTTTTGAAGTTCCTCTGCCCTGCGGTTCCAACGGCCATCACAACCACAGTGGAGCGCTAGTAATCAGTAGGTGTCAAAAACAAAACATGCAATATGTAAATAAATGTGCCTTTAATGTTTCTGATTAGCTAAATATTAGGGGTGTAACGGTTCTCGTAAAAAAATTTAACCATTCCGTTCTCCACCCACGGTTCGGCAGGCGGTTAATCTCAAATCTGACGAGGCATCTATAATATGGTTTGTTGAAAAAAAAAAAACACGTAAAAAACAGACCGCTAATGTTTATTTCTTTCGATGGATACGCTCCGCATGCATTTCACGTGAGAGTAGCTGTCCAATCAACTGTATGTAAGATTGTATGTAAATCTATTGCTCTATCACAGTTCCTCACGTGTTGGTGTGTTGCAGTTCATCATGGCAAGCGAAGAAGACAAGCTGTTGATAGAGCCACTGCCTGCATCATATAAATCTCCTGTATGGGAATATTCTGGCTTCCCAATACAACAGCGATTGACAAAACAAAAAAGTGGACAAAACAGTCACTCTTTGTAAACTTTGTTCGATGCGAGTGCCGTATGCTCTAATATGACCCGTCATCAACACCCGGGTGTTGATAGCACGTGAGCACAGGTGAGATCAAAACACCTTGCCTTTTGTGTTTAAAAAGGCACTCGGTGTAAATTCGGACAGGCATACAACAATAACGAAAGCGCTGGGCAGGGCTAAAAAAAAATGGACTGCCTGATGGCCCAGCACCAGCGGGAAAGACGTTTGGGACAGTTGACAGAACTGTCACCACCCCAATCGGGCCAATGCTGCATCATCACAAAAATTTATAATTTTCGTGTTTTTAAGCCTTGCCAATTTAAACATTCAAGCGCAAAAGTAAGAGAACTTTTGTGCACATGTCTCAGACAGCACGTGAATACTAAAGTCATCTTGCACTTAATCGGACAAAAATTGTGATGTGATGTGACAAATTCACACAAAAATCATATCAACAACCCATCTTGACATGCAACCATAGTAGGTTATGTCTTAAGTGAGCATAAAAGGAAAGTACACGGAAGACAATGCATGTGTGCTGTATCAGTAATAGGGCTGTCACTTTACGTTCGAAAATCGATTGTACAATCGATCGGACCAACCAACGATCGGTTGGAGGGTGTTAATTTCAATCCCTGAATGTTGCACTCCTGTTTGTCATTGTGCACGAGACTTCACGCCAATAAATCATCAGAAATATTGCTGACTTGTGCACGTCTCAAGCGCCCTCTTTATGTTCGTCCTAAAATCTGTTAGTTGTCCGTGGATTTGCCTATATTTGGTGTTGAAAATGGAAACGTCTTTAGACATGGAAAATCGATTTTACAATCGATTCAATGAACACTTACGTCTAAAAAATCGAACAGGATTTTTTTCACAAAAATCCTAATCAGTAATAATCAGTAATGGATCCGTGCATTGTCTTAAATTGACAGCAGCCTAATATTCCTGCTGCTGTCTGTGTTTTTAATGTTAATCAACCAACAAGACTCACAAAATCACTCACTTATCTTGACTGAATAACTTTTGTAACTTTAATAAGGATTAATCTTTATTTAATTTATACAGTGAAGATTACATGCAGTGTTATTTTACATTTGATTACTTTTATTCAATTTATGTACCTAAAAAGTAGTTAGACCTACCTGCAAAACCTAAAAAGCTCTGTTTATTTTATTTGTATCTTGTCCTTATTTTCTTTATTTTTATTTGATTGTAGTTTTTTGAACATTTGATGAACATAGCACATACCGAACTGTACCGAAACTGTGATCCTAAACCCGTGATACAAACCAAACCATAATTTGAACCGTTACACCCCTACTAAATATACCTACTACATATTTCTGACCATTGTGCTTCCTCCGTACTTCCAGATGGACAAGAGGTATTAGTCAATGGCTCTCAGGAGAACCAAAGTGCTCAGGTATACAAAACATTATTTTATTAAAAAATAATGATCTATGTTCGTGAGCTGTTTGTTATCACCGTCTTTGACATTCACATCTGGCTGCATCAAATATGTTTCATGAAATGTAATAATTATGCACATAATAAGATGGTTCGATGCTATTACTGAGTTTTATGTAATGCTGAAAAAAATTAGTCATCTGAAACTCGCAGGTTTCCATAGCAACCTGAATCTACCAAAAACTCTCCATCACGACTCACCACTGGTGCTTGAAAGCTACACTTTATCTCCCTTTTCATCGACACATAGCAAGATGGTGATTTTCAATGTGTCCTGACAAATTAAAGCTTTTGAATGAAACTGCTGGTTCAGAATTATGATTGTGTGAATAATTAAAAAAATTGTTTCTGTACAGGATGGTAATGGGAATCAAATGGAGGACAAGCCACCAAGTGAGGTACTAACATTTAGTTTAAGACCGAGCTTAATGTGTGCCATCAATGGAAATGCGGATTACATTTCTGGGATGAAAAAAATAGGCGATTGTTTTACTTTTTTCATTAGAACCATTTAAACTAGAGTGACAAGCAAATTGACTACTGCTTTTTAATTTACAGGCTAATTTAATTTGGGATCAGTAACTTAAGAAAACAGTAATACTTTTATTCAGCAAAGATGCATTAAATTTATCAAAAGACATTTACAATGTTACAAATTATTAAAAATTCAAATTTGGATTTTTTTATCAAAGATTCCTGAAGAAATTGTGTATCATGGTTAAGCATTAAGCATTAAAACTGTTTTCAACGTTGATAATAAGAATAATGTTTCTTGAGCAGAACATCAGCATATTAGAATGATTTCTGAAGGATCATGTGACACTGAAGACCTCCAGTCAATAATGAAGTCATAATAACATTTCTTAATATCACTGAATGCATAGAATTCAGAAGTCTCAACCATGCTTTTAAAAGCTAAACTACTCTGATACAGCATCTTGAAAATGCAGCATTAGTTGCACAAAATGCCAATAATAAGTACATAGATAGACCAACAGTTAAAAAAATAAGTCATATTGTTATTTATAGCATATATTCATGATTAAAATGATTCCAAATCAATATAACATGGACCTTGGATCTTGAAATCTTGAAAATCACCTAGTGATGCATGAGACTGATTATGTCTTATGTTACAAAAAAAAATGCACATAAAAAACAAACAAATAGTCCTGTATTTTATGGAAGCTTGTTTCCGCCACAGAATAAAACAGAATAAAACAACGCAATTATCAACAAAAGATAATTGCGACTTTTTATCTCACAATTGCGAGTTTACAATCGCGATATAAAGTCAGAATTGCGTAATATAAAATCGCAACTGTGTGTTATAAAGTCAGAATTGCGAGATATAGACATGCAATTCTGAGAAAAAAGTTAGAATTGCGAGTCTATTTCTCGCAATTACGAGTTTATATCACGCAAATCTGACTTTATAACACGGAAATGCGACTTTATATCATGCAATTCTGACTTTATAACATGCAATTCTGACTTTATATCACACAATTCTGACTTTATAACATGCAATTGCGACTTTATATCACACAATTCTGACTATAACACACAATTGCGACTTTATATCACACAATTCTGACTTTATATCACACAATTCTGACTTTATAACACACAATTCTGACTTTATAACACAATTCTGCCGTTATAACATGCAATTCTGACTTTATAACACAATTCTTACTTTATATCACACAATTCTGACTTTATAACACACAATTCTGACTTTATATCACACAATTCTGACTTTATAACACACAATTCTGACTTTATATCACAATTCTGACTTTATAACACACAATTCTGAATTTATATCACACAATTCTGACTTTATAACACACAATTCTGACTTTATATCACAATTCTGACTTTATAACACACAATTCTGACTTTATAACACAGTTCTGACTTTATAACATGCAATTGTGACTTTATATCACACAATTCTGACTATAACACACAATTGCGACTATATCACACAATTCTGACTTTATAACACACAATTGCGACTTTATATCACACAATTCTGACTTTATAACACACAATTGTGACTTTATATCACACAATTCTGACTATAACACACAATTGCGACTATATCACACAATTCTGACTTTATAACACACAATTGCGACTTTATATCATGCAATTGCGTGTTATAAAGTCAGAATTGCGAGATATAAACATGCAGTTCTGAGAAATAAGAGTTTATTTTATTGCAATTGCGACTTTATATCACGCAATTCTGACTTTATAACACTAAATTTGGGACTTTATATCACGCAATTCTGACTTTATAACTCACAATTGCGACTTTATATCACACAATTCTGAGATAAAAAAAAGTCAGAATTGTGAGATAAAAAGATGCAATTACTTTTTATATTTTTTTATTCTGTGGCAGAAACAAGCTTCCATAGTATTTACATTATCAGTATGAATTTTTTTTTTTATGAATAAATTTATCTGCAAAATATATTGGCCTCCATTAAATATTACAATCTTCTTGCCTTATATAGACTAGTGTCTATATATTAATGTGATGCATCACAAATGTGTCTTGTGTTTCAGGAGGTGTCACAAAGGCTGGTGAATCTCAGTGCTCAGTTACACGTTCTGCAGGTATGTGTGCATTGCAAAATACATTTATCAAATCTTCTAAGCACTTATGTACAAACAGGATCCAAAATAAAACATTAATGTCAATAAAGTGGCAAAATATAAAATTAAAACAATGTCTCTCCTAGGGTGTGGTGATCCGACAGGACTCCATCTTAGAGCTCTGCCTAAGAGAGAGCCCTGTCTCCCCAGCCATCCCAGGGGCTCGTACAGTTCGCTCTTTGTCCCGGGATAGTGCCAGTGACATGGGCTCGCTGGGTGAGCTGGCCCTGCTGCAACGGCAGCACAGTCTCCTGCAGGAGGAGCTTGGACGCCTCAGGGGAGCCGAGGGTAAACTCAGGGACAGCGAGAGAGCCAGAGCCCAGCTGGAGAAACAGCTCAGGGATCGTAAGACCCATAGCGCCTCTCTAGGGGATGGAGCTGGAACTACAAGATCACAGGTGAGTTCATCTTAGTGTAATTTAGCAAGTTTTTAGCAAGTTTAAAACATTTTGAAGAGGACCTAATATGATTTTTTTTACATTGTCAACTTTCTTCAGTGTGTAATGTTGCTGTCTGAGCATGAAAAATGTCTGCAAAGTTGCAGAGCACAAAGTCCACGCTAAATGGAGTTATTCTCTATATCAGTGCACACTGTTTCTAAACTCCCTGAAACACCTTGATTGTAGTCTTGAGTTTTCTTCTGGGAAAATAAATCACAAAAGTCCTAATTTACATCATTTTCGCCCAAGGTAAGTGCAAGAAAATGGGTGAGGCCTGGTTGAGTTGCGTTAGCGGGTGACCAATCATAGTGCTGGGCAAATAAAATTTATATCACTGTATTTTTCAAAATTATACCGGTTTCACGGTATATGACGGTATTTTTTTTTCACTAGCATGACTGGGTGTTAAACACATTTTCTACTGATTGAGAGAGGAAATACTGCAGTAGATTGACTTAGAATGCCTTTTTTTACTGTGTGAATAATGTAGAAAAATTCCACACTATTAATACAAGTTTGCAAGGCACCACAGAATGATGCTATTTACAAAGAGGTGCCAGCAGGAGGCGCTTTAGGAGCGGCAGAAATAGTGGTTTCCACGGTAACGGCTGTACACAAAGCAGCGCTCATAAACGATAAAGAAAGATTCAATAAAAATAACATCGAAACTTTTCTAAAGACAGTCAGTTCCCTTCAAAGATACATTCATATAAAAACACCCGCGCCGCGTTTTGACAGTGAAACATGCAGTGCTCATGTTTATTCAACGATGTCAAAGCCTTTTGGAAAATCTTTTTGTGGCGGGCTGTGTTGATATTGTGAACCAATGTATGGGAAACACTGTAATATAATTTGACAGCTATCAATTACAGTTTAACCTATCCATCTTCACCGTCATGCTTAGTAACACATACAGCTGTGAATCACCACAGTGCAACAGTGAAAAGCGACCCCTCTCAAACAGTGTCCAACGCGTTGTTTAAAGGCAGGGTAGGTAGAAATTTTCTAAAAAACTTTTCCCCAAATTTGTTTAAACTGTCTATGTATACCAATACATAATTAAAATGTACGTACTCTGAAAAAGAAAGTATACAAATCGAGTGTCTGTAGTCCTCTCAGTGCTGCAATAAACACAGCTCATTATTTCCAACCGGGACGAAAGAAATGATTGGCTGGGCGACTGTCACTCTCCCTCGCTACCATGGCTACCAGCACTGCTGCGTAAGAGCAGCCCACATGCGCGCACACGTTTGCTCGAGGAGTGGAAGAGACATGGAAGCTAGGAAGAATCACAATTATGGCAGAGAAAGAGCAGTCAAAATTCCCAGTTACCATACAGTCAGCGAAGGAAAACCAGGCAAAAAAGGAAGACAGTATTTAAAAAGTCTTTGGATAAAGCAAGAAGTCAGACGAGAGTCAATATCGGGGGGCTTTCCAGCCGTGGCGACAACTGACAACCAGGGGCTGAAAAGTGACGCCAACAGTGCTTTCGTGGAAGCTCTTACATGTAAAACACCGTATATGTTATGAATCGTACACGAAATTCACCTTCATCACAGTGTAACTGATGGTAATGGGAAAACGTGTATCAATGCAACCTGTTTTTAGTTTAGCTGTTTTTAGTTTTTGTTACTAGCTCGTTACCGAATCAAACTCAATATATTTTAAACTTTACCATTACCAGCATCGATATGCTAGCTTGATAGTGAGTACTACCAGCCATGTTAGTTGTTTATATTAATAATGATAAAGTAAGGCATTTTATTACATGTGATTCTGACATGATGTCACTACATGCATGCTGAGCGCGGTCGGCAGCGCGCGTCCATGTGTTTTGGGGGCGTGGCTTTGTAAGGATCCCAGACGGGAGTGAATGAAATAATGAGCTGTGTTTATTGCAGCACTGAGAGGACTACAGACACTCGATTTGTATACTTTCTTTTTCAGAGTACTTACATTTTAATTATGTATTGGTATATATAGACAGTTTAAACAAATTTGGGAAAAAGTTTTTTTAGAAAATGTCTACCTACCCTGCCTTTAAGCAACATACACCGGTATTGCGGTAAATTAAAAATGCATATCATAACAAAAATAAACACCGGTATTCGGTATGAAGTGGTATACCGTCCAGGACTAACCAATCACAACACACTGGTCCAATCAGTGCACGTGCTTTTGGGAAGGAGGAGCTAAATAGAGACAGGAACTAAACAGACAGTTACTGACAGACTGGGAAGGGAGGTGCTGGAACAATGCAAAATATATATAGATAATGTGTTTTTTTAACCCTCTGGGGTCCAAGGTGTTTTTTGGGTCCTTGAGATGTTTTGACATACTCTGACATTTGTGCTTTTTTCAGTTGCTTATAAACATATTACTGGCAAAGGTGTAATTACACTCTATTTAGCACACACAGGGCTACCATAATGTGTTATCAACATGTATGTACATTTTTGTATTTTTGAGAGAATATTGTTTATGCATGGTTATTGAAAAAACTAAAACTTAAAGTTTCGGAAATAAGGCCACAAAACACATACTAAATATCTGTCCACAAGACTTTTGACTAATGGATGTTGTCGCCTAGAGTTTTTTCTTCAAAATGATCTGAAAATCATCCTGCCTTATCATTCCGTAAAACAATAGATTGGTTTAAATTTAAAAATGACACTTTTTGTTTGGAAAGGCAATATGCGCAGGGGTGTGACCTGCTGTGATTCACACCTGAGAAGACAATGGGCCCGCATAATGAGCGCATAATGGGGCTGCATACTAATGACCCTTTCATACAGGTGTGTCACTGAGCCACAAGAATGCAATGACAATATATATATATATATATGCCTATATAATACAAAATTGGTTCACAGTTCCAATTATTTATTTATTTTTCAAATTGTGCTTTCAAATTGTATAATATCAAATGTAAAAATTTCTAGTAATTGTGCAGTTAATTATCATACTGTTTTTACAGAAAGTTTGGAAATATATCCCAAATGTGTCACTAATAAAACACAATACAAATAATTTAAAGAGGAGGCTTATATTGAGCTTTTAAGATTTACCTAAGATTTATTTATATGTAGCCTAAATATATTTTTGCTATTTTAATAAAAAGGTTACAATTACAACAACAATTAAAATTTTAACTATATTTCAAATGTAATCTTTCTTTGTATTATATACTAAAGTATACATTTTATCATACATATTTCACAGTTGCGGATTAATTAGTTTGAATATAGCTTACAATCGAACAAACACTATAATAACATCTTAGCAAACAAGCTTATTTGATGTGGCAGTATTTTACAGTAAAAACGACATCTTGTCTTTCATATGTAACATATCGTTTTTATGATTAGGACATATAAATGTTAATTTGCAGTTTAATACGTTGCTTATACAAAAATATTTTATTTCAACATATTTCAGTCGATTTTTACTCATCTCAGTATTGGAATATAGTTAGGTAAAAGCTGTTCATTCATTCACACACAAAAACGCGATTCAAACAGTCTTTTTGTTTACAGACACTATTCCATATCGCGATTAGCACAAAGCACTTGAAAATAAAGAATGTACCTATTTCCTCGGCTGGATCCGTTGCTCCTCCAAATGAAACTACCTGTAGCCTACTTCTGAGGTAATTTTTTCCAGGATTATTATTAAGATAGAACTATTATTCCTCACAGCGTCGTAAATCTGAGTCTCTTTCGTGGGTTATCCAGCTGATGTGGGCGTGGATCGCATTTGTGTTTGAATAGAGCGCGCGCTCTGTGGGCGTGGTCAAATTAACTTTAATGAGCTGAGACGAGAACGACTATCATCTCTCTCTTTTTGTACAGATTACATAAAATGAGAAAAAAATTTTTTTATATAAATTACTTCATTTAAAAGAAGATAATTCAGGCTTCATGCCTGTGTGCCTGTATACCTGTTTGACTGAGTATTTGCAGAGTTACAGATGATTTTTCGGACGCGTTTCAGAATGGACTTCACTGACAGAGAGAACGCAGAACGCGCATCATGTTTATTTTTCTTTATTAGGCGAAAAGCACAACACTTTGTTTTTATTATGAGGTTCCACAAAAAAAATACAAACTTAACAGGATCGAATGATGTACAACACTTATATGTAAGATCAAAATTAACAGAGTAATTTGAGTCTCTTTTGCACTGATAAGGATAAAAGTGAGCTGGTATTGCCGGCGAGACCGCCGACCCCAGAGAGTTAAAGGGGTCAACGGATGCCCATTTTCCACAAGTTGGTATGATTCTTTAGGGTCTTCATGTAAAGTTTGTAACATTCTTTGGTTAAAATTCCTCAATGGTTGTGTAAAACAACATCATTTTTACCTCCTCAAAAACAGCTCTGTTCACAGCGACCCGTTTCGGTGCATGTCTCTTTAAATGATAATGAGCACCTGATCACCCCACCCCTCTCTTCCGTGCGGCGTGTGGACACAAGACACATAAAGTGCTGCCTTGGTGGACAGTAAACAAATGGCTGAGGGCGGAGATATGCTAATACGGGACAGTCCGTCAGTGGTCATGGGCGGAGCATGAGCAATATGACGTCATATTGCTCAGAAAATCCAAACAGCTTGATTATTGAGAGTTTAGACTTTTTGAGGATTAAAAAAAAGGGGTGAATGGATTTTTTTTCATTGTATGGTGGTTGTGTCCACACACTGCAAAGACACATTTATATGCAAACACCATATAAAAGTAATTTTTGCATCCGATGACCCCTTTAACTTTCAAGCATGAAAACCTATTCTAGTAGACCCAAAAAATAAAATCAAGACTTTGTAAAAGGGCATAATATGGCCTTTTTTAAATATATTTTTGCACTCAGAATAACACTTTTGATGTTATCGCAAGCAGGGTGCAAGCAATGCACTTTAGTATGTGCTATGTGGTGTTTGCTCAAAGTATATAAGACCTACAATGTAGTAGTTCGCAAAATCCCATTCGCTTCTCATTTCCTCACTTCAAGGCCCCACCAACTCGCAGAGAGAGTGACACTGACCCCAACACTGACACCCCATTGGCTAGCCAGGAATCGATGGAGCAATCAGACGGCCTGCAGGAATGCAGTGATGTGGAAGTGGACGTGATATCTGATGATGATGATGATGATGATGACGATGAGGTGGATTCGAGGGTGTCTCCTCGTTCAGAAAGCCCCAGAGGTCTGTACATATGACTCAGAATGACATTATGATAACAAATAATATAAATACATATATACTTGTATATCTAGTTGGTTTTCAAAAGGAAACATATTTATAATATATTTATAATTAACATAATAATATTAAATATATTTATAATTAATATATTAATATCAAAATATTAAGATAATAATGTTACATATTATTATAGCTAGCTACTTAACGAATAAATCTGGAAATAAATGTACATTTAAATATTGAATTAAGTTTAAATGATTATGTGAGAATGATACAAGAGTATAGCACAATGTAGGAGACTGGTTGCCTGGGAGTTGTTGGCTTTGACTTTGCTCCATTTTTATATGAAATGATTACATATTTATCAGACAGTCTGCGTAGATGCACTTCACCCAGAACGCTGTAAACTTTGGCTTTTTGTAACACTAATAGCAGCCTACACACGATTATGCAACCAATGTCCAAAACAAACACATGTTGAATTTAGCACATGAAACATTCCACACACACCCACACACAAAGGTACGCAAACTTACAACACACACACACACTAAACTCTGTCTGACAGGAGAACCTGCTTAATCAAAAAAATATATATATTGAAGTATACATTTAGGTGGATTACTAATGTGTAAGCGTGTGTGTTATAGGTGGATAATTGCAGGTTGAATGTCTCACCCAGACCTAGTGATTCATTCGCAATGAACATACCTTATGTACATACACTTATACACACAGACGTTTTGACTTTTAAAGCCTCTTGAAATGATATAATCACAGTGTGTTCGAAATGGTCTACTACTCATACTGCATGTGAAAGTGTTCAGCATACAGTATTTTAAGAAATTATTACTTTTTTTATGATTATTTTCTTAATTACTTTTAGGGACATTCAATTGATCAAAAATGACTGTAAATACTGTTAAATTGATACAAAATACATGTTTTCAACATTGATAATAATAAGAAATGTTTCTTGAGCACCAAATCAGCATATTAGGATCATGTGACACTGAAGACTGGAGTAATGATGCTGAAAATTCAGCTTTGCCATCATAGGAATAAATGGCATTTGAAAATAAGTTATTTTAAATTGTAATAATATTCCACAATATTATTGTTTTATTTATTGTATTTCTGATCAAATAAATGCAGCCTTGGTGAGCATAAAATACTTATTTCAAAAACTTTAAAACATCTTACTGACCCCAAACTTTAATTTCAAACATTTTCATTTTCAAAAATAAATAAGTGATTGTCATTTTTTTAAATTGTTCCCCGTGTGGATGAATTATGATGAAAGTGTCTATGTAAATACATTGCTTACAAAGGCATGTGAACTATTACTTAGACTTAATTACTATGGCAAAATAGCAGGTAAACAGCATTTATCGTTGTTGCTCTGCACTGTATACTTTTCTTTAATTGCTTGTAGTATGCATTATAATAGTATGTTACTTTGAACTCAGCATTGCTTTAAATCTTGATCGTATTTTGCAGCAATTTTCTAATTTCAACAATTGAATTGAGAAAATGTACTGATCATAAAAATGTCTGACCAACATAAAATTGTATTTTGTGCTATTTTTAATGATGTATATTTTTAAGGTGTATTCCATTGTATACGTACGTTGCAGTTCCAAAAGATTACTGGCCAACTAAAACAATTTTATTTACTTTCCAAAGGCCAATTTAATCTGCATTTGGCAGATTAGTGTTCATTTTGGACTGTATATCAAGAATGTGTACTGTGTAGTCAAGAAGCAGTTCATTAAATCCAGATCATTTGGTAAAATTCAGAACTTAAAACTGTCTCATCTCTGAGTTTAATGTCTAAGTATGACTTTATTTACTTAATTGATTTTTTTTTTCTGTCTTTCATCATCTACAGATCTGCAGGACATTCCTGAAGAGAGCGAGTCCACGACAGACCGGGACCGAGAGATCTCACACTGCTAATGTATTTTTGATTTCTCAACTCAAGACTGGCCTGGAACAGACTATAGACTCCATGAGCAGATCTTCCTCTGAACAGGGAAGAGTCTTACTTAGTTTATGAATATTCATTTCATTATATACATACAGTATTTAGTTGTATCCAGTAGTTTTGCTTACAGCTTCTGTGTGGCCGTTTATGACATGTTAATATTCAACATGTCTTCTTGGAATCCAAACATATGGCTTTTGACATCCACGGACCAATAAGGATATGCCAAAGCACCGTGATGGAGATGGAGTCATGCAAATAATGGGACTTTGCACTTGATAGTTGTCTTAAGATTCTTAAAGTATCTAAATAAACCAAACATAACTGATCCAGCTCAAGGGTACCGGCAGAAACCGTTGAGATTTATGTACTGTATGTGAGATCATTGTACCGATGCTGGAGCATGCAAAACGTTCTTGTTCGTGAGAGGTCATTGTAAAGAAATGTCTCTTTCTTGCGCTTTATTTGACATTTATTTATTTTCCTTTATTTTGAATGGAAAGATCCATTCTTTCAGGCATGTTGATTGAAGCAGTTAGAAAGAAGCCATAACTTGAAATATACCAACATAATATACCGGGACCAAAACTACTGGCTCTATAACAAAAATGACTATTTCAGAGACTCGAGGGATTTTTTATGAAGGACTTATATTGCAATTTATAGCAATATATAGGAATATATATTTACATCTATAGCAATGATCTTAATAAACCCAGGAAGGTTATTATTATGATAGAGTAGTATGATATTATGAATGGTTCCTCAACCCACAGTGTGTGTTAATGGGGAATACTTTGTAAATATAAGAAGATTTATTGATTCAAATAGATCACATCACCAAAATCTGCCAGTAACACCAACATTTGATGTGTCTTAACTACAGTTTTGCTTATGTTTTAATTTTGTTTAAGAATGTTGGTTTTTTTTGCCATTACTTGACTATATGTGCCAAAATTTGCTTGGCTGAATATTGCTGAAATATATGCTTTTATTTTAGTCAGTTCAACATTTCAGGAAGCGACGTCTTAGAAATTACTGTAGGATGATATTCTTCATGTTTTGAAGTAACTATAAGAAAACATAGGATTTACTGAAGTCACATACAAATGTTTGTATTGAAAATGACAGAAACATTGTTGAAATGCTCATACAGTGTTTCAGATATATCGAAGTGGATCAAATAAAAACTGTTGGTATACAACATCATCAGGATTGTTTTTTATCTTTAATTTGTATGAGAGTAAATCAAAGTGAAAAGTGTGATAAAAAATGACAGTAATATTAATATTGAAGTCATTCTCATGAGAAGTTGTAACTATTTTACATTTTCTATGAAATGGAGGTGAATTATGTGAATCACTTACTCACGATTTCTCTCAATATTGGGACAGGAGAGCTGTCGGTCAATAAATGGAAAAGCAAAGTAACTTGCATTACTTGAAAAGTAACTCTAGTTGTTTCTAGTTGAAGTAATCTGATTATGTCTCTCATACTTGTAATGCCTTACCACCAACACTACTGAAGTCCTCCAAACTCATCCTCTCTACAACCCGTTCTCATGAGATGCCTAACTATTTGACTTTTTTTGGTGAATTGGTGGTACATTTAAATGTGGTGAATTTATATGAATTTTGCAACAAATACGCCAAACATAAACTAGTTACGAATTACCAAGAGAGTGTTTTATATGAAATCTAGTGTTCCAAAGATCTATTTAATATTTCCACAATCGCATACAAACAGATTTTCAAAAGTTGTCTATCCTTTTTTTTATATATATAAATAACAATGAAAATGATAATAATAGTAAAACATATGTGCATTTACATTTCGATATCTATAATCCAGATCTTTGTCCCTGGATAGCAGCTAATCCATAAAACAATGTCAGCCAAGAGACGAATATTAATAGCTTGGTTGCACAGGCAGCATAGCTGGCATTCGGACACACACACACACACACTACCTCATCCATCACTTCATTGTCCTAAACCAAAAGAGTGTTAGAAGAACGATTATATCTATCAAACAAAAGGAGCACTTAAAATAAAGTGGTGCATTGGCTCTGTATTACAGTGCAAGTGTTCCTTTCTCCTTTACTGCAGGAATTATGTGATACATTTAAGAGCCTAGCTTTATCATAAAGCATTGACTTGTGTAAACTTTCCATTTGTGCACAATACAAAATGTTGTTTCTTCCTTTCTGAATACCATAAGTGCGTCTGAATACAAATACATTGTATTTTATTTATTCTTAAACAATGAGTTTTAACTTTAGCCTGGCCTCCTGACTAAAAATAGTCTGGTCAGCCCTAACCCGACACCACCATTGTCCCTTCACATCAGCAAGCGCTTAGTGGAACGCACGGTTTAAGATGCACATGAACGACTCATTTTCTAATGCTAATCACTATTGCTTTCATATTCGTATATCACTAATCTTTAGGTAGGCCTACTTCTAAAGGTAAAAGAATGCAGAATGATGAATGAATGATGTGAAAATCTATGCTAGAGAAGAATTTCACTACTTTTGACACTACTACTAAGCTTCATTTTTGAATGCAAGTTTAGTAGACAAATATAAATTATTCCAGTGTCAAAATATTTTTTTTATTTTGAATTTATTTTTATTTTTAAATACAATTTTGATTTGTTTTGCATTATTTGATCCCAACATAATTCCCATATTTTTGTTATTTCATATTTTTGATGACTTTACTAACTCTAAAATGTGTAAAATCGTAATTATAAAGAAGGCCTTATAACTGATCAGTTTTGTGTGTATAATTATAATTAGTCACGTGATTTTTATAGTACAATATGTGATGTACAATAGTAGGGAAGCTTAGAAAGTTAAAGTAAAAAACAAATAATATAATGACAAAAAAAAATCAAATGAACAAAATAAGCCCATGCTCTATGAATAAATACAGATCTAGAGAGATAAATCATCTAGATGGCTGTGTGTTTGGGAATGTTGAACACATCAAGAGTGGTTCCCCAAAGCCTTGTTATACGTGGTCAGGCGAGTTAAGGATAGAACAGTGCCTCACATTAGGAAAAAGCCTGTAAAGTGATCATTGTGACGACTGACGAGCCATAAAGGGAACGGTGCAGCTGGGGATGCTAGTAATGTAACGTAACACACACACACACCTGTGCCTGTCACAAACACAGCGGCTTTGTCTTATTATAGCTGGACCTCAGCTCTGTCCATTCTTTTTGTCTTTGTCATGTCATATCTTCCAACTCTTTCTTCCACAATGGGATGATCTAGTAACAGAAAACAATAGATGGAAATGAAAAGTAGGAATATTTCAGTGAATTTATTGGTGTTGACGACACGAATTGTAGAGATGATAAGGTCCTGAAATCCAACGTAACATCTCTACAACGTCGCCTCATTAGTCACCAAACAGGCCTCATGACTGTATTAGGTGAGCTATAATGAGTGAGTGGGTGGGGTTTAATGGAAAAGGGGCGGGGCATGATGCCCGCAGATATAAATGCCCTCCCACTATCCCTGGCTGAGTTTGGTCTTTCCCCACTTTACTCCCTCTCTCTCTCTCTCTTCCTCTCTCCACGTTCCTCACTTGACCGTCTCCTGTTCCTAAACCAGTAGCCCTCATCTACTGCACCGCCACTTTCTTTTTCTCGTCCCAGGAGCCCTACTCAGCGACACCAAGATGGAGGCCATCAAGAAGAAGATGCTGATGCTCAAGCTGGATAAGGAGAACGCCCTGGACCAGGCCGAGCAGGCGGAGACCGACAGGAAAGGAGCAGAGGACAGAAGCAAACAGGTCAGGGGGAACCGGAAAGGTCAAAGTTGTGATAACTAACACTGAACTAAGACTAAATGGTTTGAGTTTGAGAGCTTTTAATTGAGTTTGAATGATTAGAGAGAGTTTTATTTTTTATTATTTTTATTATTATTATTTACATACAAATGTAATTCTGATTTGTTTAGCATTTTTCATAATTTCCAGTTGTGTTACTAGTTTTAAAATCCTAATTATAAAGTGTGTCCTTTGGACTCATAGTGTATAAATTACATTTAGTTAGGCTATTACATTACAATATGTGATGTATAATAACGGGAAAAGAAGAATTTTAAAAGAATATGAATAAAATTAGCAACGCAAACAGGTGAGGTGGAAAGGTCAAAGGTTGTGATTACAAAAACTTTTTTTTTTTTTTTTTTTATATTTAATAATTTAAAGGGATAGTTTGTCCAAATATATATATATATATATATACTTTTTGGGGGGGTGGGGGAGGGGGGGGGGTGAACTGTTCCTTTAAGAATTGATCACTGAAACCCCATGTTTTATCTCTCATTTATATTTAAAGGGGTTAATGGCGCTAATGACCTGTTGAAAGAAGGCCCTCTTCTCCGATTATTAAACTTTTTCTTTCTGAACAAAACTAAAGGCAATTCATCTGAGCATGAGACAAAGATTAGCAAAATCCACAATCCGGGTAATTTTACAATATTTAAATGTGTTTAGAATATAATGCACCTGGCCAGTGCTGACAACTGTCTAAATATCCCTCTTGAAAAAAGAGCGTCCACCGCCAAGGCTTGATTTGTGAAGTCTGAGATCCTGATCCCGACACTGAACAGCAGTCGCGAGGCTGTGATCTGCCACTGGAAGAATGCAGGGCGGATAAACAGAGTCTTAGCAAGAGATGGAGAAGGGAGTTGTAGATAGGGCTGAGGATGTGTGAAAGGTTTGGGGTTGCCAGTGAGGGTAATTGTATTGACATTAGGACAAGGAATGGCTTTGGTAAGCTGCGCATCTTAGCTTATCACCAGGAGAAGATGGGCAAAAAGACTTGACCAGCTTGAAGTGATTGGGGTACGAGTGCTTGTGTGAAGATGTATTAATGGTTGATTTTACATGATGCTATTTCCCTCCTCCCTCCCTTTCCATCTCTTACACTCTCATATTCCTTTGTGTCTTTCTCCCAGCATGAGGATGAGCTGATTCAGATGCAGAAGAAACTGAAGGGAACTGAAGATGAGTTGGATAAATACTCAGAGGCCCTGAAGGACGCCCAGGAGAAACTGGAGATATCTGAGAAGAAGGCTGCGGATGTGAGTGATCGACGATCGCAAAGCACACAAACACAAATGCAACTCTTAAAACTTCATCCCGGGATTCTTGTTGGCCCGCCCCTCCATTCCTCTCATTCTCTCCATTCACTCCTCCACAGCTGACACTATCACTACCCCCCTTTTTGGCTGTGATGTCAACCATCCAGACTCGAACATCTCCCCTTAAATGTACTCATTCACTAGCATGTATACTGACATAACACATAACGTGTATCTTTAACTACACAATGTCAAATGAACAACCAGTCAGTAATTACACTGATTGAAGTCCAAAAAAGAACCGGCTCTTGAGAGTCTGGCCCTGTCCCAAATGGCACCCTAAACCCTCTTCCTCTTGAGTCCACACTTTCATGACGTAACACCACTTTGACTGTCGGGTAGAAGTCTTCTGTGGAGCTTGCTTCAGTGTGGGCTCAGCAGAAGTGTGTATCAAGGCCGCAAAGTAGGCATTCGCGAGCGCCCTTCTGAAAGCTAAAATGATGAATGGGACACCCCACGCACACGTGGCGGCCATTGTAAGTCCGCAAGACCTCAAGAGCACATGAAGTGTGACATTTGGGATAGGGCCTCAGTTGTTCAGAATTGGAACACTGGTTAAGTTGCATGTTGATGACTCACTTAAAGGTGAACTAAGTAACTTTTTTACCTTAACCGAACAGCTTTGGAGTCATTGTAATGTTTATATTACTGATTTCGTGTTGAATGGTGGTCGTCTCGCACCCCCCTGGTGCCTGTGAGCCGCAAAACCACCCTTGGAACTTTGGGCCGGCGGGCCGCCGGCCTCAGTGTTAGGAAGTATCATGTGATATCAGGTCTCGCGAGCTAACGAATTGCTTTACGGCAAAAAACAGTGGTGTTATACATGTGGTGTTGGAGGCGCACATACAATACAGACTGCCGACAGTTAAACAGGGCGCGCGTAGCTCTTAAAGGGGCCATACCTTATTTCCACTCGTTACAGCGTCCATCCTACTGAACAGGTACCGGTGTACAGGGGGAGGGGATCCGGCCGTGAGTGCGAGCCATCTCTGCGTGAGTGCTATTCAAGACAGTACAAGTACTCCACAGCGACTCTAGGGGTCGCTGTTTGACAAAAACGGAATTCCTACTTAGTGCTGCTTTAAAAGAACCGGCTTTTGAGAGTCATTCGTTCAGAATCAGACTACACTGGTCTCGTTGTATAATGTTAATTCACTAACAAGAACCTGCTAAAAAAACAACAACATTCGATCACAATCCAACTACAGAGGTCACACTGCATGTTGTTGATTTACTAAAAAGAATCGGTTCATAAGAATCATCTGTTCAAGAATCAGACTAGGCCCTACTGGTCACACTGCATCTTGTTGCTAATGAGAGTCATTCGTTTGGGAATTGGACACCATACGTGTGCCATCGTTTCTTTTTTCAGTAGCGATGTTGTTGCGCCACTAAATATTAGCTTTGGAATCTCTGTCAGAATATTTTTTATTTGGTATTTTAACAGGCAAATGCACTTTTAAGAACCATTAACCGTACGTCATTCAGCTCTGGTATTTGATTTTTTCTTTTTCTTTTTTATAGAACCAGTTAATTCTGAATCGTTCTTGGTTCCCAACCCATCCATAACTCGCACAAGGTGACAAAAAGTGTGGGTGATGCTATTCGTATACTCATGCCTGAAGGACTCAGCGAGAAAATTACTACCTTGAGACTGCGGCTTTAGCAGCAGGGCTGTAAATCAGTGTTTGTGAGAAGAACACAATGAACACAAGAAAGAACATTCCAGGCGTGAACAGACTTTCAGTAGAGTTTTAAAGCTTCATTAGTCTTACATTAGTCCCGTTTGGAATGTTTTTGAAAAAAAAAATCCTTTCCTTTTTTCAGTGATGACTTTAAAATGGACAACTATTTGCTAATGCTTTCATATGTAGGCTACATCTCATACGCCTCAAGAACTATATGAGAACTTTCAAATGAGAATTATTGTTAATCGCCATTGTGTTACTTGACTCCCTCTTTGACAGCTAAACTAAGGCTGTGCCGTCACGGTCAACCCTGTTACAGCAAGTATGTCTATTATTGCCTGTCATTGTCCCTTTGTTCTGGGCTCCAGATATAGCAGACACACCTGTTGTCATAAAGTTTGGCCTTCATAAAATGTTCCCCTGACTGAATATCACAGGCTTTTAAGGTTGTGTGTGTGTGTGTGTGTGTGTGTGTGTGTGTGTATTTGTGTGAAAGAGAGACTGTTCTTTTTTATCCAGAATGAAAGAATAAGAACATAGCACATGAGAAAAACCATCTTAAATCAGCCTAAACTAAAGTATAGTCAAGCTGGTCTGTTAGCTCTTAAAGTCCCCCTGTGGTTAAAATCCAGCTTTTAATGTTGTTTATATGTTTATGTGGTGTTTTTAATATGATTTAAGACAAACCATGTCAACACCATTGCTGAGTATGTTCTCCTTAAAACTGCAGTGAACCAATGACAGTCTCAAAAATGCAGATTGAAATCGCTGGTGTTTCTGACGTCACAAACTAATCACGTCAATGTGCGATCGTCAACGAGTGGATCTTTGAGCTGATGTGAGCGAGAGGGCGCGGGGCTAATTTGCATATTCATAGAACCACGTATACTAAACGAGGCAGGGGTGTAGATTTACATTCAAGCTATTTTAAAGGGATAGCCTACTCCACCCAAAAATGAAAATTCTGTCATCATTTACTCACCCTCAAGTTGTTGCAAACCTGTATGAGTTTCTTTCTTCTGCTGAACACAAAGGAAGATATTTTGAAGAACGATTGGAACTTTGGCACTATTGACTTCAATAGTATTTTTTTTTTTTCTACTATGGAAGTCAATGATGCCAAACAACTGTTTGGTTCCAATCGTTCTTCAAAATATCTTCCTTTGTGTTCAGCAGAAGAAAGAAACTCATACAGGTTTGCAACAACTTGAGGGTGAGTAAATGATGACAGAATTTTCATTTTTGGGTGGAGTATCCCTTTAAGGCATTAAGAATTTTTTTTCAAGGAAAAAACTTTTAAATATGTAATTTTGGTGATCAAAGATGAGTTTTAAGGGATCAAATTATTGACTATACAGGGGGACTTTAAAGATGATTTGGGCACTTTTCAGCTAGAAAACAGTTTTCTGACTATCTAAACCATCTGAACACCAGCTTGGCAGGCTATGAGACCATCACTGACTTTAGAGACAGAAGGAGAGCTGAAAAAGACCTGCAAATTTTATGTCAGCACCATAGGGTAAAACACTGTAATATAATGTTGTAATGTGAGGATTTATTGTTTTGAATCTGGCATCCCCTAATCACACAAGCAGATTGAGAACAGTAGCTCCAAACGGAGAGTGAGTGTGGGTTGCCTCCATTACAGCTGTCGCTTTGAAATCTATTTCCATCTCAACCTTGAGTCAAAACTTTACCACCAAGCTATCACTTACCTTGCTACCCCACACAGTGGGGAAAAAAGAGTTTAGCAGTAAACCCGGCCGGAGTTTACTGCAAGACTAGGGTTCAATTAGTCACTCATCGTCATGCAGTGCGAGCTTGACAGACAGGCCGACCAGCAGTGATCCGGTTTGAATATGGGGGTGGATCCTTTAAATAGAGCTCTGAGCAAGCAACGGTGTTCGAATCAGATATGGTGAAGAGGTTGAGGATGGGTGCAACCTTTGTACAAAATGAGAACTGAAATAGTGCAGAGGTGAAAAAATGTAGAACTGAGAAGGTTGTTGTCAGTTTCTGAGGTCTTCTGCTGCAGGTGTGAGTGGGACTTACCACGTTGATGTAAGTGAGCATGTGTTTGTGTGAGTGTGTCTTGGAGGTTAGAATGTCAAGCCATGCATCTTGTCACCTATAACCTAGAATGTCAACAGGCCATTAGAGACACAAGCTGCAGTTTACCATCAGACCAGACAAACGGACACATAAATATAACCTCTGCTCTCAGCAAGAGTAAAAATGCTCAGCCCGGTCACTTTTAAATTTGAACTCATTAAAGAATCCTAAAAAATGTATCACGTTTTCCACAAAAATATTAAAGTATTTTGTTGTTCGAATATTACCTTTCATGTAGAGTTTCATATAGCTGTTTGTGAATGTAAAAGGTCTGCAAAGTGCACGGCAAATAATGTCCAGTCTCACTTCCTGTTACACTGTTAACAATGTAAAAAAAATTCATAATGCCAGCCTATGGTCTTAATTGGCTGCCTGCGAACAACGTCCCGCCCTCAAACGCTAGTTGTAGCTGAGGCCTGGAAGAGTTTGGTTTGTGTTGTCGACATGTCTGCACTGTGAATCCACTTTGATGCACTTCAAAAGAAAGAGGACTCGTGCCGGAACATACGGAAAAACCGACACCATCGTTACTGTTCGTATCACTATATATTAAGTAAGCTGTAGACCAATTACAACAGGCTGGGCCATCTGACCAATCAGAGCAGAGTAGGCTCTAGGAAAGGAGGGGTTTACAGAGACCGAAGGTGTGTTCCATTCGACCGTAAGTGGACTGCGAAGTGGACTTCACAGGGTATTTCGCCATCTTAAGTGAGATTCCAAAACGAAGGGAACGAACATGTTCAGTTCGAAGGGCACTGAAAACGGCATAGGGAATAAGGGAACATCGCTTCACAGGAAGTCAGTGAAGTCCACTTCAACTGATATACCGTGCTCAGGGAGTAGGGAGCAGTGAACACTTGTGTAGGGACCCTGTCGAATGGAACGCACCTCGATCCTGCGTCCCAATTCGCACATATCCGTCCTAAATAGTATTCGAAAATAGAATTAGTACGTCCCAAATCGTAGTATGTTGAAATGAGTGTCCCAAAGAGACCCGGATGGTCTACTATATCCGGTCAGAATCCGAAGTGCAAATCGATGCGCACTCTAACGGCTGATATTGCCTACTACAACCCATCGCGCGTTGGACGAGGATTCGGTTAGAACTACAAACACGAATGAAAAGTGTTCAAAAACTACAGACATGGAGGACGCACGAGTCCGACGGTTATGTAGAGAGGTTTAGATAAAGGGGTTTGAGTGATTAATTATCAGTATCTAACCTGACGAAAATGTATTTATTCAATGTTGTCCACATTATATTGCATCTGCAGCAGCATTGTGAACTTTTGCAAAGATACGTTTAGCCATTAACTTTTAAATGCATCATTATATTCAAATTCCAAACACATGAGGAGATTCTCCACATGAAAGACCCATGACTGGCAGATGAACGTGCGACAACAATTCTCTCCGAAATAGTAAGAAGTTATATTAGATTGAATGGAGGATTTTAACCGTGACGAGATGATTGACAGGGCAGTTTACGGTGACAGGATGCACGCGACAGATCTGTCCGTTAAAGATGACGAAGTAGTATGTCCCAAAGCTTGCCTACTCTTTTGCTACACACTCAAAAGTATGTAGGCCTACTTTTTCTTCACAAAAAGAGTATACTTTTATGGCGTAGTAGGGACGCAGCACGAATCTTTAAACAAACTGTTTTCAGACTCTTTGACAAATTAGGTGATGTATAGCTATTAGGCTATGAGAAAATTTGATTTTTTTTTTTTTACCTCGGATGCATGTGAACCTATTGGAGACCTCCAAAACAAAATGAGTAGCCTTTAAAATAGCACAATATGGTCCATTAAAGCAGCACAACTGTTTTCAACATTGATAATAATAAGAAATGTTTTTTGAGCAGCAAATCAGCATATTAGAATGATTTCTGAAGGATCATGTGACACTGAAGATTGGAGTAATGAAGCTGACGTGCGTGCGTGTGTGTGTGTGTGTTTATAGCTGTGAAAAAGTTTTGATTCTATGAGTGGGCCTCCGCCACAACTTATGTTGTGACAATGAAGTCTATCTAGATCTTCTGGCGCCATCGTCTGGTGAGATAGTGGCAACATATGATAATAGGGCCCGTCCCAAGTTATGTATGGAGTTTGGAACATGTTCCACATTGGTGAAGGGAGGCAGGAAGGGTGAGACAGGAAATTATGATGCAACATACAGTGCTTGTCTACAGCAGAATTATTCAGGATCAGTCACATTTCTTTTCCTTAAACATTGTTTTAAGGTAAACCGTTTAAGGTCCACCAATATAAAAAGTCTTTGTGGTAAGAATTACAAAATCAGCGTATAAAAACCATACCCGTAGGCATACTTTTAACAGTGTTAGGACATAGTTACGGATGTCAGAAAGATTGCGCACTCTACACCGCAGAAAGGGAACAGACAGCATTACTTGTTCGGGTTTGCCCAGGCCTGTGAATTCAGTTTATTCACTGGATTCTTTTTTATGACCTCATGCAATCCTGTGGGTAAATTCTATAATGGATTCTCCTGAAAGTCTTAAATCCAAATCACAATGTTTAATTTAACTGAAAGATACAATTACAGATTAATCAAATCTAATTTCATTAGGTATTCTGTGAACAAAAAATTATTCTTATTATCTTAACAACTTAACACAACTATAGTTTTGTCATTATTAAGAGCACCGGCACTTAGCCTATACTGCAAAAAAAGCCGTCAATGGAATTGCATGACAAGTAAATTATTTACCACACTCTTTGTTCTCGATTACAGCATTTAGCCTGTTCTAAAGTGATAAGACCTAAATAAATCCTTTTAATTGTCAAAAACCTAAATTTAATAATGAATAAATAATTTCATAACAATTACACTGTAAAAAAAATATGATTAATAAGTTATGACAACATGTTTTTACATTGCTTTAACTCACTAAAATAAGTTTAGGCCTACAAGATTCAACTCATTTTTAAAGTCAGTTTAATTTAATTTAAGTTGAAATTACTTAAACATCCAAGTTGATTGTACTTAAAAATTAAAAGGAGCAACTTTTTTTAGTGTAATTAATTAACTGTTTGCGTTGACATTAATTTTGAAATAATTTATACTAATTAAATTTAACATTTACGTTTAATTATTTTAATATAAGAGGATGATCTGGAATGTTGTCCAGGGCCCCATAAAAAAAGGGGGACCCACTAAAATCATATAGGCATGTCCAAGACTCGCCCCAACTCAATTCCTCTCTTTTGCCTCTCAAAATTTCAAACATTCTATTGATCACAATAGGCTAAAAGTTTCCCATTGATCTACAAGCACATTCCTGGATTAAGGAGTGGCCTGGCTGGAATGCCAATGATTTATTTGTCCAACGACGTCATATACCTGGCAGGACACGTGTAAAACAAGGGGTGGCTCTTCCGTAAGAATTACACAGGTCGTGCAAAAACTGCTGACCGGAGATCAACCGTGAACCCGTTCCGCTGGGACTTGACTCTGCGCCGCAGCTGATTCAGGATCAGTTACGCCTCATTCTCAGCCCTTAAACCGTTGGGGACAGGGTGGGGTAATCCGGAAGTGGGCCGAAAAAAGGAAGAGTTTAGGCAACTGAACAAATTGGGTGAAGAGAAAGCAAGGGGAGGGAAAGAAAGACTTCATGACATTAAAACTCATTCATTAATTCGAATGAGAAACCGACCGACTGCTTGAACACCAAAACGCTTGCTCAAGCTAAATTCAACATTAAAAGTCTTCTGTCTGGAGATAATATCTCGTTGCTGTTATTTGTACAAACACTATTGTTTGTATTTAACGAGATTGAAAAAAGCACCGCTGCGATTTAAAAGACAAGCGCGTGAACCATCTGATCCTCGCGTTACTTCCACTCGCTCAGTCTGCGTTTGACTTGTTGGCGGGGCGTTGGTGCCTTGGACTTTTTTTCTTCCTCTTCCTCGCGTCTCGGTCCACTACTACGCTGCTCGGTTGGAATCTGATTTATTCGACCACACTACACCTAAAGTAATACATTAAAATGGCCGGATCCAACAGCATCGATGCAGTTAAGAGAAAAATCAAAGTTTTACAACAGCAGGCAGATGAGGCAGAAGAAAGAGCCGAGATTTTGCAGAGACAGGTCGAGGAAGAGAAGCGTGCCAGGGAGCAGGTAAGTGTATCATTATATCCATAGCGATGCTTTTTTTTTATCACGTTAAAGTGTCGCACTTATCCGTACAATCGTTATGTTGTATCACATGCGTTTCTACCGAGCTCGTGCGCTTTTTCATTCACACCCAGATTCAACGCCCTATACGAAGAATTATGTGTTTGTATCTCTTTAAAACTTATTTCGATATCTAATAAACATCGAGAATGCTCTTAGGGTGGCCTGTGACAACGATATGTTCATTCTAAACCATAAAATCTAAGAAAATATGGGCCGGTTAGATGGTAATTGCAAACCCTACAAGCTAATGCGCGCCTTGACTCCTCTTCATTGATGATTTTCATTTGTGCTAATAGGTTTATAGTTAATAAGATCAATGCAAAACTAAGAGCCAGATATATTGGCTTAAATAAATACAAAAATCGTGCGATGACATCTCACTTTGTGTGTGCTTAGATGTGCTAACCTCAGATGGGTTTATAGCTCATCCTCTTAGTCTCGCATTGTTGGGTTTTTTGCGGGTGAGGCCTAAAGGAAGTAACAAAATAGTTTCGCTGAATCACTCATATTGGCTTTTTTTTTTAACAGAAGCTTCCATTCGTGTAATTCTATGTTCAAATAGTGCCTTTCACGTCATTGCTGCGTTATCATTCGAGTACATTAACATCTGGGTCATCAGGTGCTCATCTCGGCACTTTGAGTTGTTCACGCATGTCACTTGGGCATTTTAGCAGCCTATTCGAACCTTTGACAACTGTTATGAGTTTTAATTAAATTAGACACTTGTCTTGGATATATATTTTGTTTTGCTTGACGTCGCTTATCGCTCAACCATGCCGTCTCTTTGGCATTGCGTGAGATGAACTCACCCCGCAGACTTTAGATTCCTCAGTCCTTATTAGGAGCGAAACTCCAGTATTTGTTAGCGGTGTCGTCATATCCGGAATCCGTGCACGAGCGCTGTTTCTCAGCTGACGAGGCGCGGCCGCGCGGAAGTTAACCTGCTTTTGCGTTTCGGGCCCAATGAGTAAAGCTTCTGTCATATTTGATGTTACTGTATAAACAATGTTAATCTTTAATATTTTTTAAATAAATGTTGTTGAAGTGCCCCTCCTTATTAAGTTACACGTCTTGAATTAAAGGCATGAATGATGGTTCCCTTACAAAAAATTACCTCAGGAATTCTGACACCATACTAGTAGTTATTTCAGATATTGCTGCGAGAATGGAACTGATAACCTTGTAATTCTTGCTTTTATCTTAAACGCATTCTGAAATCTTGACTGTTTGAACGTTTAGCTACATATTGTCTGGATATGGCTGGGGCCCCAAAGGGCCTCAGTACAGTTAAGAGCCCATTCCTATGATATTTGTGGTTGTTACATTGTTGCTAGTGTGTTGTGGCTGGTTGCTAAGGCGTGGCTAGAAAGTTGCAACGTTCTTGTGAATAATTGCTATGTCTACAGTATTTTGATCCAGAAATGTCTATTTCCTTTTTGTCTGTGGGATTTTTCGGCCATGTTTTCATGTGTTGGGTGAACATCTGACAGCCAATTAGTCCGAAAAGTTATAGCACACCTCTCATCATCAGTAAGCTACATGATTTGAGGCATCAGTCATGTCCGTAGCTCAAACAGTGCAACAAGTTCCACGGTGAAATGTTGTCTGGAAGGAGTATTTGAAAAATCCCTAACCTTAGTCAGAGCAATATTAATATTGCCGCCTTGCTAAAATAATTTTAGTCATTGTGTACACTCCGCACATTAGTATTGCCCTTTCCAAACATAGTGGTTCCACTCTGCTAAAGCAGAAGCTCCCAAATGATTCTACCACATGAGGGTTTTCCACTGTCTCATTGGTTCCATTTTCCAATTTGGTCTCCATGTTTGTCGGCTTGATTCTTCTAGGTTATCCAAGTGTTTTCCCACCCTCCTGTTCCTTATCTCACGTCACTTCACGCTCCCTGTGTGACTCCTGAAGTTCAGTGGATTAGTCTGTCTGCTCTATTCTCAAGTTGTTTTTGTCATGTTTGCCTTCTAGGCTGAGGCAGAGGTGGCCTCTCTGAACAGGCGTATCCAACTGGTTGAGGAAGAGTTGGATCGTGCTCAGGAGAGACTGGCCACAGCCCTGCAGAAGCTGGAGGAAGCTGAGAAGGCCGCAGATGAGAGCGAGAGGTACGTACTTTAACATACGTGCGCTTTCAGAGTTCTGTTATTTCTACATTCATCCCACCCTAACTTGCCCTACTTTCCTTTTAATTTGCTCTCTCTATGGAATAGAGGGATGAAGGTGATTGAGAACAGGGCTCTGAAGGATGAGGAGAAGATGGAGCTCCAGGAGATCCAGCTTAAGGAGGCCAAGCACATTGCTGAGGAGGCCGACCGCAAATACGAGGAGGTAATATAATGGTGTAATTTATTTTGTACTATTATAGTATTTTGAATTGTTTTTTCAGTAATTATAGTACTTACACTTTTCTTAATTATATTGCCAAGGCAACATTTTGTTTGATTATTACTTTTTTACCTGAAATTATGAATAAAACTACTTCTTCTAGGGACTACTACTTTTTTAAGTTTTAGCTTAAATGTAAATGTATTGACGACAAGTTGGAATTAATAGTTCTTGTAAAATAAAATTCCATAACCAGGAAGTATTGATGTGTGTTACAGGTGGCACGTAAGCTGGTGATCGTTGAGGGAGAGTTGGAGCGTACGGAGGAGAGAGCAGAGCTTGCTGAGAGGTTAATCTCGGTTTTAAAATCAAAATACACACGCACATAATCCTTGAACACATTTACAGTACATACCACACATACTGTCAGCTTTAGCTAATATTCCTTAGTGTCCATTTAGTCCCATTAAAACTCAAATTCATTGTTCACTGAGCGTGAGAAAATGCCTAATTTTGCATGACAATAGGAATGCTCTACCATAACCATAATCCTCCTTTGTGTGTGTGAGAGAGATTGAGATCGAGAGATAGAAGGATAGAGTGTGAGTGTGTGTGTATGAGTGATTTCATTGGCTTGAATCCATCTTAAATTCATATGTCCCCTCCCTTCTCATTTGTGTTTGGGCATGTGTGACCTTTGACCTGACATACCTTCCCCTCCCCACTCAAACTAACAGCCGTGTCAAGCAGATGGAGGAGGAGCTGAGAGCTCTTGACCAGACACTGAAGACTCTGCACGCCTCAGATGAGAAGGTATATATCCTGGTTGCAAAAGTCTGTTGACGTGTCGGACACTGTGTGTCCGTTTGTTGGAGACGTGGGTATACAGACAATTGGAGAATGTTGCCCTCTACCTGGATCCGGAATTTGTCTACTTGAGTGAAAGAGTGAAAGTGAATTAGCAAGATAGTCACCAATGAAAAAAAGCAACAACAAAAAAGACTCCTCCTTCCAGCACTGGTCGTTTTTATCTTTCCACCCTATCCCTTCATCTTTCCACCTTCCTTCCGCTCATCTAACCATCCACTTCCAGGTATCATTCTTTTGTAAACCGCATGAGTCGTATTTACTCAAGTGGCATGATCTGCATGCTCACGTAACACGCATCACTCGCTGTGCATTTTTGTCTCATCTACCTAAATCCGAAGCGTACGTGTTCATGTTCCACTACAAACTGCTTAGAACAGCTCATGGCAACTTTCAGTTTTAGAATCACACTAGTTTTGCTTCCTTGACCCTTAAAATCTGCTCACACAGTGGTGCTCATAGTATAATCTGAGGGTTTACTAGATATTCGTTATGTGCGATTGGCAGTATGTTATAAAAACCAAGCACTTTTGGCACAGATGACAAAACAAACTACACTACATTTAAGGGGATGGCGCATGCATAAATGAAAATTGTTGTCATGTACTCATGTTGTTTGAAACTTTTGATTTTGTTTCTTCTGATCTGAAAAACAGATTTTCCTGTTTTTCATACAATGACAGTGAAAACGATTGAGGGCCTTCAAGCTCCAAAAAATGACCTCAAAAGCGGTTAATGCAATGTGTGATATATTCTTTGAAGCTTCTGAAGCCATATGAATGAGGCACCGCATTTAAATCGTTATTTGCCGAGATCCTAAAATGAAAATTGCCATTTACTCACCCTCAAGTTGGTCTAAACCTGTATGAATTTCTTTCTTCTGCTGAACACAAAAGATATTTTGAAGAATGTTGGTAACCAGACAGTTGATGTACCCCATTGATTGATTTTTTTTTATAGTTGGAATAAAAAATATTATGGAAGTCAATGGTGCTACATGACTGTTTGGTTACTGACATTCTTCAAAATATCATCTTTTGTGTTCAACAGAAGAAAGAAACTCATACAGGTTTGGAACAACTCGAGGGTGAGTAAATGATGACAGAATTTTCCGTTTTGGGTGAACTATCCCTTTTAATTTGTCATCCCCACAGAAATATATTTACAGCACATATACATTTCTGTTGAAATGTTTGGGGTCAGTCAGATAAAAAAAAAAAATAAAAAAAACTTTTTTGAAAAGTCTCATTCACCAAATATGCATTTATTTGATAGTTTATTTATTTATTATTGGTCATTTTTGGAGCTCCTCAATCACCTTCATTGTATGGTCATATGCAGGGCTGCAAAGTATAATTTGTTTGTTTAAGTCCTACATAATTAAAATGACATGAGGCAGTGTAAATGATGACAATTTTTATTTTTGAGTGAACTGTCCATCGCAAACCAATTATTTAAGGCCTCTCTTACTGTTCATGTGTTTAACGTCATCACTCTGCCACTTTTGCTGGCTTGTCTTGTCTTCCCTTTGCCCTGTGCCCCTTTCTTTTCTGCTTCCTCCAAAATCAAAACGGCTGCTCTGTATATAGCAAATGCGCTGAGCTGGAGGAGGAGCTGAAAAATGTCACCAACAATCTTAAGAGTTTGGAGGCCCAGGCTGAGAAGGTAGGGTGTGTGTGTGTTTTATTCTGCACGATCTCTGACTGGTTGCAGTGTTCATCCCTTTTTTTAACTCTCAAAGGAACTCTGATTCAATCCCCACAAATGTGCCTTGCAAATTGCCTTCCAGGCAATTAAATTTAGGCTCTCTAATTTCCAAACCAGTGATCTATCCGCTCAAGTGTGCATAATATGAGCTTCCTCATTTCCAAGTGGCCTTTTGCCTGATATATGGCTGTACATCACCCATAGCAAAAGGCCACATATGTCGGTCCAGATTACAGTGGTAGACCATTACATCAAGAGAAAGCTGTAATTGACCACAGGGACGAAGTAAAGACCCCCTCTCATTTCCATATCCATCTTAACCTGATGAGATGTTATTTAGCATGCCTGAAGGTCTGTTGCATAATGAAATTAAGTGTCACCATTTTGGTGCCTTATAGAATCAAGCGCAACCGGTCTCGGATGCCTTCAGACTAATTAAGCAGAAATGACACTGATAAATGCTGTTGCATGAGATCAACTTATTTCGCCTGTTTGTTTGCATGTGATTTGACTGCATGCTGTGTGTTAAGGGATAATGTACATCCAGCCTGTTATCTCAGAATAAACCCAGACAGGGGGATCAGGTCTTGCATCACCCTGAATGGGGTTTATTCTGAGATAACAATCGGCTGGATGTACATTTTCCTGCTTATTATACGGCTATTTGCCACATAAGTAAATAATTAGACAAAATATTGATCAGAGTTGAAATAATTTATTAGATAAAGCTTCTGCGGAGAGAGCAGTTGCTAGCAAGCGGCAAGTTTAGACTAGACGAATATTTAAGGGATACGGTACAGTAAGACCACTTATTACACAGCGTTTCACTACATAAATAATTATGGGGATAAGAGATATTGATTTGAGATGAAACCGTTTTAAAATTGGACCTGTTTGTTGTCTTATAATCCAACAGTGTACAAAACAATAGTCGCAAAATAGCAGCAGCTGCATTTGTATGAAACGAGAAAGCGATTCCATGATACTAGATGACATAATTAAATAACTCTACATAAAATATTGATTCGACGGAGTTTTAATATTTTATTAGCTCACCAACATAACTTCCACGATGAAAAACCACTCCTAGCAAGTGGAGCTGCTGCTGACTTCAGTAACCCGGATGAGACTGTTTTCAGCGGTTGATTGACCAATCAGAATCAAATATTCCCACAGAGCCGTGTAATAATGTACTATATAATATTAGGTGGAATGCTATTATTGCAACCCTTTTATTTCCCTAATGAAATCTATTATGGTTTGCAAGCATAAGTAATGATGGTGGTTTAACTGTCTCAAATACAGTGCAGGAAGTTTTTATTTTTTTATAATCTAAATATATTTGTTATTGGTAGATCAGTTATGAGGTGGTCTTGTTTTTTTTTCTTTTGTCTTAATGGCAGATTTCAAAGTAAATATTTAGCGCTTTTATATTGTATATTTTATAATCCCTAGATTCACTTGTAGGGATCTGTACAAAAATGGTATGTGTGTATATATATATATATATATATATTTTATATTATCGACATGGCATAAAAAAATTATATACTGCACATGTATATACATCTTTGTGAATCTCCCCTTGAATTCTGAAATATTTTTTTCCCTTTCTATCATACCTGGTGTTTTGTTGATGTTGCAGCTGCATTCCTGCACACATGTCCTGATCTGTTTAAAACTTTGGCAGAACACAGCAGCAAAATCAGCTATCGTGTCACAAGCCTTGCACAACAGCAGCAGGCCAGGGCTCAGCCAGCCCGCATAGAAACGTCGAGGAAAAGGGGGGGGTCAAAGCATAGACAGCTGTGCTACCTTACGTCTTAAGAGCTGTTGTAGAAACATGTCAGTGTTAAAGTGTCATAAAATTGGTTGTCTCTGTTTGAAGTGTGCCAAACCCAAAATACAACTCATAGGGTGTTTGTGCATGCTGAGTTGTAAGATTCTAACAAGACCCCACCCCAACTCATATTTCTTCTTTTTCACTACAGTATTCCCAGAAGGAAGATAAGTATGAGGAAGAAATCAAGATCCTCACTGATAAGCTGAAGGAGGTGAGAACTTCTCATGGAAGATTTGGCTTCTATTAGGGCTGGCAATTGAATGTTATCTTGAGGTTACATGTATATTTAAATGTTTACCAAATTGGGCCTCATAAATGTCTTTTAAAGACTATCCAGAAGTTGAAACCTTCTGGAGAAAGGGTTTGCTAATCATTTTATAGGACGCTTTGAATAAAAGCATCTATTAAATCTAAATGCAATTGCAAGGATCTTAGTTGCATATTTTGCTTTCTGATTTGAATCTGTATGCATTTCTTTTTTCTTAGATGTAGTTCATTGTTTTAGAGGGAAATTTGAACTTGACAGTAAACAAAAAAGCAAAAATTACTTTTCAAAACAAGTGTAGTCCTGCCACAAACTCATGCCATTGGTTATGTTGCACCAATAGCATGTCACACCAATTACAATAATAACTTTATTCTATAGATAATCATGATTTTTTGTATGTTACCTAGTAGTTTGATCATGCATGAATTTCTTTCCCTGCCAGAGTTATTTACCATCATAATGTTTGTTAATATTTTAATTTTAAAGTTTTAATAAATTAGTGTTTTTGTAATTTCTAGTAGATTTAAAAAAAAAAAAAAAAAAAATCTGTATAGTTTTAGCTTACGTTATTTTAGTACTTAAAGGTATTGTAGGTAGAATTTTTTTAAAAAACTTTTTGCCAAATTTGTTTAAACTTTCTATATATATCAATGCACAATTAAAATGTAAGTACTCTGGAAAAGAGAGTATAAAAATCGAGTGTCTGTAGTCCTCTCAGGGCTGTAATAAACACAGCTACTTATCTCCATTCACTTCCACCCCCTCCATTCTGGGCTCCTTCCAAAACCACGCCCCCAAAACACATGAACGTGCGATGCCGACAGCTCACAGCTGGAGGACGCGCTTACTAGCGCCGAGCGGAGAGGAGCAGTGCATGTAGTGACATCATGTCAGACTCACATGTAATAAAATACCTAACTTTATCATTATGAATATAAACAACTAACATGGCTGTTAATACTCACTATCAAGCTAGCATATCGATACTGTTAAAGTTTAAAATATATTGAGTTTGATTCGTTAACGAGCTAGTAACATAAAGCAAAGCTAAAAACAGGTTGCATTGATACACGTTTTCCCATTACAATCAGTTACACTGTGATGAAGGTGAATTTTGTGTAAGATTCATAACATATACGCCGTGTTTTGCATGTAATTGTGTCTCTTACTAGTCTCTTACCCTCCTCGAGTCAAACGAGTGCGCGCATGTGGGCAGCGCATGTAGCAGCGGGGGTGTTGCCATGGTTGCGAGAGAGTGACAGTCGCCTAAGCCAATCCTTTGTTTCGTCCCGGAAGGAAATAATGAGCTGTGTTTAGTGCAGATTAAACGGTCTAGAGTCACTCGATTTTTATACTCTTTTTATCAGAGTACTTACATTTTAATTATGCATTGATATATATAGAAAGTTTAAACAAATTTGGGAAAAAGTTTTTTAGACCAAAAACGACCTACCCAACCTTTAACCTAAACGGAAATTAGATATTTCAAGTTTCAATTTAAAATTAGCTTTATTAGCATGACTGTGAAACACAATGTTGCCAAAGCATATTATAATAATAAATAATAATAATAATAAAACAAACAGTGAACATATATGTATAAATCATGTCATATGTAGCATTGTAAATATATAGATAAATAAACACAATCTATCTTAATAAATAGATAAATAAATACATTTGAAGTAATGAATAGTTTTGTTTTTAAATGGTTTTAGTTAAATATAATTCCCCTGTTCTCTGCTAGGCTGAGACCCGTGCTGAGTTTGCCGAAAGGTCTGTGGCCAAACTGGAGAAGACCATTGATGATTTGGAAGGTATGATTCCGTCGTTCTCTCTTCACCCATTTCTTCCATTAGCTACAATATGGTCCTGTTTTTTTTATACTGTTCATACTCTTTTCTTAGCATAATCTCACTGTCCTTTTCCTTTCCTCCGTTACATTCATAATCTTTATTTGCTGTTTTTTCCTATTTCCTTTTATCTTTCCTTCATACTCTCTCCCTCTTCCGACCTTTTCCTTCCTCTCTGCTCTGTCTTTCTCTGTGTGTGTGAACAGATGAGCTTTACGCTCAGAAACTCAAGTATAAGGCCATTAGTGAGGAGCTGGATCATGCTCTCAACGACATGACCTCTATGTAAATATTGGCCCTTGCATGTGTGTGAGACTGCTACTCATGGTTTGCTTTTTGTAGGACGATTGAGTTTTGCTGCAATGGCAGATTTGAGTCTCGTGACCGAGCTGGTTACCTAACCTTGAGCTTCATAACCTCTGATCATATACTTTTACCATACAGTATAAAGCTCAGCCGCAAGGAGTTAATCGTTGACACGAGCTGTTATTTCACAGATTCTTTTGAACTGCTGCTTTATACGAGTTTGTGTGAATGGCGTTGTGATCTCTATAGTGTGATTCTAACCCATACGTCAAGTAACTAATATGCTAACTATGAAATGGTTTCATATTTACCTACAGATAAGGGGGACATTCTGTGCTTTTTGTAGTTTATTTCTTGCTAAAGTCCACTTGAACTGCAAAAAGACATGGTTTAGTTTATTACTATTTTTTAGCCTCCATTAAACAGGCCAGATTTGCTGTCCCTTTAAAAGTTTTTATGTAAAAGGCCTCTGTTTTGAACATCCTAATAGTTAAATAAGTCTGACTCTGCAATGTTTCTGGATACTGAATAGTGCTGCTATGCAAATGTGAGTGATCATATGTTAATGTACTAATAGTTGGACTTCGTAACTCGTTTTATAGCTTACTTTCTATAGGCTAAATGGGTTTTTTGGATTGTGGAATGACGTCATGTTGTAGACTAACCTGAATAACCATATATTTCCATGATATGTCCCCTTTAAGGCTCTCATTTAAATAAATAAAATTGGTATTTTGAGCTAGTTTGTTTTAGAGCTGTTGTTTTTAATATTTTTCTTAACTGCTTGCTTGTTAAATTTGCGACTTTCCTCATTCTGAAATGTAGAAATATTCTCACGAGGTATTTACCATTGGTGTCTGTTTACAGATAAAGATTTTCTGGACTGTTCTGTGGCTGACTGTGACTTCAAGAAATTCTTCATCTTGTCTGACTGTCAATATTTCTTGGATATTTCTTTTCTGATCTTTTGTGGACACTTCCCTTTTCATGTATTTTTCCTTGTGCTTATTTCTGTAGTCTCCGTTTCTCCATTTAAGTCCTGTTATGTTTCTGCGTTCTCTGAATTTCTGTTCTTTAGATATTCATTTTCTCTGAATTTCTGTTCTTTAGATATTCATTATCTGCCCCAACATCTTCCTCTTATCTGCATCTGACTATTCAGAGACGTGTGTTCTTTTGTCCCTGGTTTTGCTCTCTCTTGTGTCTTTTGCTGTATTTTTCATGCCTTGTGTACATGTTTATTGAATGGAGGAAAAAAGCTCTGCTCTCTTTTGAATGTCTGCTTGTCTCTTATTGCAATGTGCTGGTGTTAGGCAACCAAGCATTTGCCTATTTTAGATTGCGCATGAATAATATCTTATGGTTGAAAGAGAAAAGCTTGGATACATTCTTTCACTGATTGATAAGTCATGAGTTTTAGCTATGAGTTAAGATTATCTCTGGTGCACAAGGCCATTAGACTTGGAGGTCTGAAATTAAGGGGGAAAAAAGCTGAAATTCCCCCCAAAATTTGATTAAAAAAAAAATATATATATACCATGAAGTTTGGACAATTTGCCATCATATCTAAGCTAACTAGAGGAAAGCATTTACATCCACGATCTTAAACCATTTATGGTTATTTTCACTTTTTAAATACGGTTTCCTTGCATTAAGTTTAATGCATTTAAGACCTAATAAGAATTTACAAACTGGCTCTTCTTTTGGCTAGAAACATTGATTCTTGCCATTCAAATCGGTTTCGCTTTTCCAAAAAGGAAACTTCCCATTTCGAAATGGAAGCTGGTTGCCAAGATGGTTGAACATCTATGAGCACTTTTGAGAAGTTATTTAAACCATTCTCTGAAAATTGGTTTATCAGTGCTATGGTAAAAGCAAAGCATTGACATGCCAGTGTTGCACAATTTTAATACTGGGTGAGTGTTATCGACAGTGTTTGCCGCCATAAATTTGAGCTGTTTCACAATTAGGATTTATTAAAGGTGCTGTATGTAATTTTTGACAGTACAGAAACGTAAAAATAGCATGTTTCCTAAATCTCTGCAAACATATGGTAAGTTCAAAGACTCGTTTCTCCGTAAAAGAATGCAACAGCCAGTTATTTTACTTCGAAATGTTCGAGTAAGAGTTTTTGTTTTGGTCCATTTGGTCCCGCCCCCTGCCAATTTACCCAATAGTATTTCGACAGTCGCCCGTTGGTGGAAAAGCAGCGTATTGCAGCCATGGAAGCCAGCAGTCGAACTGGGTCAGATCACCGATTCTACCAGATCTAAAAAGCCTCTGCAATAAAAACATTGCAAATGTATACATTAGCTGATCAACTTGCAGTGTAAGGCTTGTCTCTTTCCATTGTTAATCGCGCTCCTTCCTGTTGCATGTTCTCAATCTGGCAACCAGTGAGCATTGAGTCTCTCTCCAATATTTAGAATTTAGACTGCAGTACCATTTCCACTGTTTGCTGTCAATATTACATACTGCACCTTTAAACCTGAAATGGTATGCAAATATAGTTCTGATGAAGCGGATTGGTGGTGGCATGAAATAAGTTCACCCTATACATAAGTCACTAAATGAATGTTATTGATCTTATAGTGAACAATTAATCTGCATATTTTTTTAAATATATTTTAACCTTGTTATTCTTAGTCAAAATGTCATAACTCCATCTTCTGGATAGTGGATTTCTCCAATCATTTAGTCTTAAACTAAAACCCCTTACACTTAAACCTCGCCCCTTTCTTACAATCGACCGCAAGCTTTCATTCAGATCTGCCACCATCCAAACAACAATCGATGAATTGAACCAAGTCCCAACCCTACTTTTTTTCTTCAACATGCTTCACTGGGATGCACTTCACAATTTGGAACAAAAGATATGTCACTACTTGGGTTTCATTGCAACTGACTTTGTATCAGAATTTAATTACTACTAGGGCTGCCCCCGACTATAGATTCTTCTAGTCGACTAGTAGTCACTTATTTAAGCCATTAGTCGACTAATCGCACGTTTATTTTAATTGAATTACTTAAATATATACTGAGGGGAATACTAAACCATGAGCGTTTAATATTATATAATATAGCCTATTCCAAGCTCAAGGGCTCGCATAAAGCTTGCTGCAAAACACTGGCAAAAGTAATGATTATAAATGTTGCAAAAAATAGCATAGAGACTTTTTAATTATTTAATAAACTAGTGTTTTCTGTGACAGTGTCGGCTGGAAAGATGAAGTTGACAATGCTGCCTCACCATCTCCACAGTATAGAGAGAATATAAATATTTTTCGTATATATTATACATTTCAAGCTTTCTATAGATTTATTTCCCATGTCTGTGAGGCAAGTAGCCTATATGCTGAGTTTCGGTTCATTTTTGTGACGCGCTCCATTTCACGGAGACCGAGACGGCAGAAAAAGCGCCTCCTGTTTATCTTTATTTTACAAAGGCACAGTGTTTTATTTGCTAGGGTTAGTATTAGACTGTTTGGAATGATGTATTACTCTAATCTGTATGACCAAAAATGACGGTGTATGTTAAGTAGTTTCCACTGTTGTCAGGAAAAAATTCAATGGATCGCACCTGCGCCTCCATGTCATGAAGCGCGCTATACTTTAGCTTCCACACTCCGCTCAAACACTTGGATATGCGCATATTTATCTAGGTTAACGTTAAAGCGAGCAGCCATTGAAAGTTGCTACTTGCATGTTCCAAACGATAAGGCGTATTTGACTAACGTTTAGTCGACTATTAGGGGCCAGCCCTAATTGCTGCACAATCTCAAAAGGCTCTATAGTTGAAAATAAGGTTTTCAATCTGATGCCATTGGTGAACAGTTTTATAGTTGTTTTAGAAAACCATCTATACTGGTACTTCATAAAGGAGGTCTTCACTTTAATCCTGATCTGAAGAACCTATAATATAACATCAAGAACCATACATCCAAATCAAACCCATATTTAACAAATCATGTACAATGTTGTATTACAATTTGATTTTGCAGTTTGTCTCACTTTTTGCTTTCCTTCTGGGATTTTTTTTTTTTTTTTTTCATTGCAGAGAAACTGAGAAATGCTAAGGAGGAGAACGTCAAGATCCATGCCACTTTGGACCAGACCCTGAGCGAGCTCAATAGTTTCTAAGGAAGACCTGGAGCCCAAAAAAAAAAAAGCCTCCTCTTCCCTTCCTGACACCCTCATCTCATTGTTTTTTTCTTTGTCTCTGCACATCTGATTCTGCTGTTTTTCTGATCCCCTGTTCTCTTGTTCTACTGGAAGACGGGCTCACCAAGCCAACCAGCAAAAATGCTGTGCCTCTCAATGGTTCAAAAGTACTTAATAGGCTTCACTGCTCATCTCAGCAAATCCCATGTGATTTCAGGAACAAACTACTATGGTATTCTTAAAGTGTCAAATGTTGCATGCCAGCCCTGGGGTAGCATTTTTTTTTGGTTTTGGTCCATGATCAGAGCTTTATGATTGTGGCAAGTTTTTTCACATTAGCCAAAACCCTCAATTTTTTCTTCATTTTACTGGAGGGTGATTTACTTAACATTTTGTGCCATAAAAGCCATCTTGGCAGTCTCATGCTTGGCTTTAGATCACTCTACAGTCATTTTGTCCTGTTGATCCTGTGACGCAGGATGTTTTTGCTGGTCTTGTTGGTGCCTGATCCACTGTTCTCCTCTTACCACTTCACTCTTCTCATCCTGCACAAGTTTCTGCTGCCTGTTTGTCGGCGTCACAGGTTTTGGGACCAAAACCACACCGTGTGGTCTGTAACAGTATGCACAACCATGTCTTGAGGGCCGTTGTTGTTTTTTGTCGTTGTTTTTTGTTTTAATAAAAGCCTTTGCTTCGATTTTGGAGTTTTTTTTTTTTATTTTATTTTTTATATATAATGTATTCATTGTTTGGGTTTAATCCCCCTGCATATTAACACAAGTATGGCAAACCACTAAGTGAAATGCTGCACTGTTATGGGCTTAAGGTGGGCATCTTTTGAGCAGAGGCCAACTCATGTTTTTTCATTCACTCTGGTGGCCTGTTTTGGTATTTTTCCTTTTTTTTTCTTTTTTTCTTTTTTTGCTTTAAAGAGCCGTATTCTACCCAGGGAAGAAAGGTTTAGGTTTTTTTGTTTTTGTACCGTGGGTTCAAAGCAGTGGCACTGCCAGATTCTAAAGGTCCAAAAGCCGTGCAGATCTAAATATGTATTATGAACACAGTAAATGGGAGTGAAAAGTAACACTTAATAGTATAAAGATTAAAAAAGGGTGAACACATAGTTCTAACTGGAAAGAGCCCACAATGATGTGTAATCACTTTGTTACTGTCTGTATCTTGTGTAATGATACCTAAATTCTTTTTTAAATAAAGACCATGATTTTTACTGTCACTGAACCACTGTGTGTCTCTGGATTCTGGAGTCTCTTCTGATTATTGCCATTTAATTGAGGAATTATCTGTAGTGTGGTTTCTAGAAAACAAAGACTGAATGCTCACAAACAGTCACTGATATTTATTTAGAGATGGACATCAGTTTGTCAGGAAAAAAAATCTAGTTTGACCTTTTAATTTTCAGTTATGATAAACATACAAGGTTTTAAAACTTATTTCAGATGAAAATAACTAGGATTTTGAAAAATGTAAACAACATTCTGATAAATATTTAACATGGCATACTTAAGACCCCACTGTACGTGAATTGAGTAGTCTAATAGTTTTAAATAATAGTCAAACTGTGTGTGTCATTAAAATACAGTACTGTTCAAATTTTTGGATCAGTAAGACACTTCTTTTTTGTTTTTAAATCTATTTCAATAGATAAAAAAAAATGAGATAAAACAATGGCACTGACATATTTTAAGACATACCAGAGCAAGTTGCTTTCCGTTAACGGCTCAAACATGCATTTTAGTCTGGGACTAGGGTTAAGCCTTATCTGTGAAACCAGGGGTTATACATTTTTTTTTATATGGGCAAACATAGTGTATGTGTACTTGTATGTGAATGACCTCCTCACAAAGACAGATGTATGGTGTGTGTGTGTGTGTGTTAACTTATATATAAATTATATTTTGCATTTGTGAATTCAGTAATTCAGTCTAGTAGAGTGGGTCGTTCTCTGATTTCCACAGCAGCCCATCTGATGCTGACAAGCGGTTCTTCCCCCCAAATAGACAGGGAAGTTTATGGTTGGCCTTCATCACCACAGCAACTGTGCAGGAATTTGGTTTTCTAACGGCCTCGCACCAGGGCGGGTAATCGACTGGCTGCTTTCCACTAGAGGACAGCAAAGAACAATGAGCTTCAATATCAGCTACATATAGAGGGCTGTTGTAGTCATGCAAGTATGCGCTTTTGAGAACTTACTGTTCACAGCAGCCCACTCCAAAAGGCTCGAAACACACACACTGGAAACATTCGTCATTTATCCAGGACTCCCCGATGTCAAAAGCATGGCCTTTGTGTTCACAGCTGGCTGCAGTGAAAGAGTGACTATTACCACTTAAAGTGACAGATCATTTGATGTACATTCAAACTGCTTTTATTGTTGGACTGAAACAATTTTTTTACCGTATTTCCTTTCTAAGATCTGCGTTTATCTGAACCCTTTCCTTTGTATTGTTTAGTCTAGTTTACCTTTTGCATTGAAGTAGCATTCTCCTCCGCCGGATAGTCCACGACAGAGCTGGAGGACGTTAACCACGCAAAACACAGCTAGCAAAACGTTCATCTCGCTTGTCTGCATGTCTAGAAGGAAAACAATGGAGGGTAAATGAGCAATTGCACATTTATTCTCAAAATTGAATGATAGGATTCAGATTCTGTGTGCTACTAGTGATATTTTTGTATTTACAAGCATTTAGATGCAATTAAAAGCACAAACAAGCCATTTTCTATTCCACTAATATTAAAAAAGGATACTGTAAGAATCCCAAAGGGAGTGTTTGTAACACTCTTGAAAAATGCTTTTATGAAAAAATATTGTTGCTTGTAAAAAAAAAAAAAACGTTTAGCTCTGGTATTGTTTGTGATTTTAAAATAAAGTTACATCTAATTAAGCGTAAGCAGTGCAGAATGGACCATTACAGGTTTTACTTTGTACATTATCAGAATGTCAGATCAGATTATTATTATTGAATGCTGGATAAAATGAGTATATTACAAGATGTTTACAATTTATCTAAAAGAGAAATATTGCAATATTAAATCGTATCTTATTCTCATCTTTTTCTTATCTATTTTTCCCAATTTTGCAGTATTTGTTTTGCCGTATTTGTCATAAAATGTGTCATATGGCTGTGTGTTTGTAATATATTGCCAATTTATAATAAAGACTGCTTGCTGAAGCATTATTTATTTGTGTTGTATTTTATTATTAGTTTTTTCCTATTTTGTGATGCATTTAATGCATAGTAATTGTATCTTTTTTATTTTCATCAAGTGGGTGTCATTTTTAATCTTTTGTTATATTGATTATTTTACTTGTTTTCATTTGAAGCACTTGGTGCTTGTTGTAATGCTTTTTTTATTGTGAAGACTTTGAACTGCATTCATGAAAGGTGCTATCAAGCCTATTATTATTATTTCACATGTTATCTTAATAATGACTTTTTGAAAGTTGATTAGTCCTTTAGCATTACATTTTTAAAGAGATCAGTTTCTTACCTTTTAAGATCTGTTGCTGTACCCGTCCTCTGTCCTGGTCTGGTGTGTTCTTGTGTTCTCCCTGATGCTCACAGCAGCTTTATATACCTGCATCTCTCTCCTCTCATCTTCACCTCTCCCCCACTCTGTCATTTATGTTTATCCTCACTCTATTCTTTCTCTCTTTTCTTTCTTTCTGTGCACACAGAATGTTTTACTGCTGATAAGAGGGGTGAGCCTAAAGGACTTTTATCATTTAAAGTTTACTTGAATTATGTTTTTATATTATATGTGACCCTGGATCACAAAACCAGTCACAAGTAGCACGGGTATATTTGTGGCAATAGCCAACAATACATTGTATGGGTCAAAATTATCGTAATCTTTTCATATTTTTCTTTTATGCCAAAAATCATCAGGATATTAAGTAAAGATCATGTTCCATGAAGATATTTTGTAAATTTCCTAGCGTAAATAGGCTATATAAAACATTTATTTTTGTGAGTGAATGCAGCACAATCGCGAACATAAATGGACAACTTTAAAGGAGATTTTCTCAATGTTTCGATTTTTTTGCATCCTCAGATTCTAGATTTTCAAATAGTTGTATCTCGGCCAAATATTGTCCTATCCTAACAAACCATACATCAATGGAAAACTTATTTATTTATTTCTATTTTTTATGTATAAATCAAATTTATTTATTTTTTGTTGTAAATTTCCCAAAATTTACCCATGTGACTGGGTTTGTGGTCCAGGGTCACATATTATATATATTATATTATTTTTACAACCACAATTGGCACAAAAAAAAAAAAAGAATAAATTATGAATTATGTTTTTTTACAAGTTATATTATTACAACCGCAATCAATTTAGCATTCAATCAAAACATTGTAAGTTTGTAATAATAAAAGCCTTGTTAAAAAATGGGTACAAAATGTAATAAACTATGAATTATCTTTTTATTTTTCCAGTTCTTTTATATTATATTATATTATATATTTTTTTCAAACACAATTGGCAAAAAAAATGGAGAATAAACTAGCTTCTACACTAATTTAAGTCTTGTTTCTATAATTGCACTAATTACAGTACTTTTTTTTGTTATTTATTGCTTATTTTCAGTGGTTACATAATTGTAACAATACAAGACAGGTGTCTGCTTCTGGTTTGTAGTTACCTCATACTTTGCCCTTTCAAAGGTCAAAGGTCACATTATAACTTTTAGAAGCTGATCATATTCGACTTCACATCGGAGAGGTCACCCATGCAACAGATTGTTTTATATTATCAGGGTTGACGTCACAGACACTAAGTCTGCATGTGTGTGTGTGTAAACAGCATCTTTACACACAGTATTGTCTCTGCATGCACACAGATAAAACGTGCCGTTGTGTGTCCCACATGACATGCACACACAGGCAAACATGCCTGCGGAATTAATATATGACGTCACTGATGCTCTTGCATCCTTTATGTGTGTCTGAGTCGATGTATTTTGTTGTCAGTCATTAGTGATTATGGAAATCTATAACAGTCTTTCTGCCTGTGTATTGTTGTAGCATTGCGATACCGATAAACTCATTAGTTCAGGGGCTCCAGATAACAAAGTGTAAAGAGATGTTTGGGAAGACAAGATTGTGTTTGTCTAATTGTCTTTTATTGTCTGTTTTGTCTTGATCTTTGCAGCACTGCTAATGCAAACACACCTGCTGCACATTATTGTTGTACACACACACACACACACACACACACACACACACACACCCACACACACACACACACACACGTTGAGTTTCCATGTTTAATGGGGACTTTCCATAGACAACAATACTGTACAAACTGTATATTCTATCCCCTATCCCAACTTTCGGCATTTCCTTTTCACATTTTCAAGAATTTTTTTTTTTTTTTATAATTATTTATAAGCTGTCTTGTTCCCAAATGTCCCCACAAGGTCAAAAATGACTGGTATTGTGCAGACTCACACCACAAACTCTTCATGCAAATTAAAAGTAGGCTATGACATAACAATCTTAGTGTACACTGGATTTGTTCCGTCAAACAGAACCTAAAATGGGTGATTTATGTTTTGTAACTATCGTTCAAAGTATCAAGTTTAATTTTGAAGTTTTACATCTCTTATGCTGCATTTATTTGATCAAAAATACAGAAGAAGCAGTAATATTGTGAAATGTTTCTTCTTATAAATCTTATAAATGTCTTTACACTCACTTTTGATCAATTGAATGCATTCTTGCTACATAAATGTATTAATTCCCTTTAAAAACTCCAGACTTTTGAACTAAATCAAATATGGAATATTACAAAATATCAAGTCTTTCACATAAAAACTACATCACATTTTATAAAAAAAAAAATCAGATTCAAATTCAAGTTCTATTCTGTTATATTGTACCGTATCAACAAACAGATGAGCTTTGGAAAATGTACATCTTTAAAATACTCATTCAAATACTTGAGTACAAGTTATGCCCATGACTTGACTGGAAATATTGTAATGGGGCAACTTGGCAAAGCTAGTCAGCTCTGAACTTCTTGGTCTAAACCACATCTTATTTCCTCTTCACATCACATGCTCTTGGTAAAAAGTTTCCGTAGTGTTTAGCTTCAGCCCTTACTTACTTCAGCCCCTACCAGCAAAGGTAAGTGTCTTTAAAGCAGATTTTTAAAATGAAAAATGTTGCATTAAATGAATTTATGAGACTGGAAAATGAATGCAATTTAGCAATGTAACAGTCACGGTACAATCAAACCTAAATCAGTTAACCTAAATATTAAAATGTCCTTTTTACAGATGTCTGAGGGAAATCAAAGCGAATGGTAATACTGCATACATTTCTGTACCCATTGATATCATCTTTTCTCCTTTAACAACATGCAGTGTCACAAGACAATGATAATTCAAATTTAAGTTAAGAGTTTCTCTATTACTTGTTGGAATTGTTTTGAAACCTTAATGGGTTTTCTACAGCGATTGCAAAGTGAGAATCGGTCATTCGCTGAACGAGGCTGAAATAAACCATGTGACCAGCAGGAGAGAATCAGCTCTGGAGTGTCTTAAAAAACACGGCATACAGTGTAGCCTGGTAATATTCTGGTTTTATTCTAAACTTTTAAACGAACCTGAATGAATTGCATAAAACATAATGTTATACAAATACGGAGAACAGTTCTGTTTAGGGAAATGTCTTACTTGGAAAGGTTTGTGCTGTCATCTACAAAGGCAAACGCACTGAATTCCTTAAAAAAGGCATATTTACATACCAGTAGTTGCTTAATGAGTGTTTACTGCATTCTTTACAGGAGGATCTGCCCAACATCGCTGTGTTGGCTTCAGGAGGAAGTGAAAGAGCGATGGTGGGTTTGCTGGGATCACTGGTCGCTCTGTCTCAAGATGATCTGTTGGACTGCATGCTGTATCTTGCTGGGCTCTCTGGATCTACCTGGTAAATGAGCAAATACATGCGCTCAAATTCAGATCATCAGAATATTAACAAATGACGAAACTTTTCTTCTTCATAAGGTGCATGGCGTCTTTATACAAAGTACCAAATTGGTCCAGCAAGCTGAATATAGTGAAGGATGACATCGAACAGAGACTTCTAAATGGTGACGTCAGATTCAAGGACAAATTGTCGACACTCAAAAAATACTACAGACAAAAAGACAATTTCAGTCTGACAGACATCTGGGCAGTGCTGGTTATTAGCGAGATTGTGAAAGAGGTAAGATAAAGGGATATCATATGTTTAATGCAATCATTTAGCACATTTGCAGAATTTGGCAATATTCTGCTTTTTAAAGAGTGGAAATCGTGAAAGTAATTTTGATTATTTTATTCTATTGACAGTCTTGGTTTTTTAAGTAAATATTTACCAGATAATATTTTATAATATGGGTCTTTAGACATGAACATTTGTGTTAATTTGTCATTAGCATAAGTGGAACACTGTATTTACCTTGTATTGTCCTGTGGATTTTCATTTACAATTCTTCCAGATTATATTCTGTAGCTCATCACAAAGTGGGTAGCTTCTATCCATAACATCCACAGACAAAAAGGGCAAAAATAACAAAACACATTACTTTTAACTTTCAATAAAAAAGTTGTAGTCAGTGTTCTCAGTGAATAGAACGTTCAAAGGAACAGCATTTATTTGAAAAGACACTCACTTTTTAACGGTAGTGAATTTTTATACACAGACACACACACACACCAGCAGTATTTACGAAACTATTTTGCGCTGATTTGAACTTTTTCTACAGATAGATAACTGTACTATTACCAGTCAGAGGAGCCAACACAGCAAAGATCCTTATCCCATCTACACCGTGACTGATATGCAGAGCAGATATGATAAACTAGAAGCAGGTAATATCAGTGTGTTTGTGCGTTGTATGTGTTTTCACTATTTCTGAGACTTACAGTGTTCTGCCATAGAGAAATTTGTTGAGATCACACCACATGAGACTGGCTACTCCATTAGTGGGGCCTTTGTAGATACTTCCTGTTTCGGAAGTCAGTTTGACCAAGGGGTTAAAATAAAAGGCCAGCCTGAGATGGACATGCTGTTCTTGCAAGGTGGGCTGAAACAACACATACTTGTTTATCTTTTAGTTCACCTGCCATTCACTTGTCTATTTAGTTGCTTGCTGATTTTTTTTTTTTTCTGCAGGTATGTGTGGTAGTGCTCTTGCTGACCTAGAAAAAATACTGGAAGCACTGTTACATTTCATCAAAGGTAAGTCCACTTTGTTCATATTTGCCCAGTTAAAAAAAAAAAAAAAGACAAGGCTTAAGCCTAGTGCAGACTACAATGCTTGTTTAAATACCGATTCTTAACTGAAAGCAACTTGCACTGACATGTCTTTAAATATGTCCTGACATGGTTTTATTTCAAGATGCACACCAGTAATGTTTTTTCTAAGGCACGTTTATAATAGCTACTTAAAGGAAGGGTAGGTGATTTGCTCCAGAAACAATATATATAGGCTATATATACACACATACTGTATATAAGGGTGATTTGGACATAAGGTCGAATGGGACAGTATAACTATACAGAGTTTATTTTCTCACCTAATGAGTGAAAATTAAAAACTTTTTTTGCTGAGCCCTAGCTGTGAGACCACATAATCAAAATTGGATGCCCTTATTGGTGTGACATACTGTAGGTGGGCGGGGCAGGCATCAAACAGGAAGTTGACCCTGAACTACATGAACTGAGGAAAATGACATTAGCTTTTGCTGATTTCATAATAACGTCCTAAAATTGTCGTAGCTACTATATTGTACAAACTTTTGATGGAAACACAAAAAAGTAATGATACAAAAATGTATGTTTCTATTTTCAGAATAGGTTGTTTTTATTTTGACAGTATGATTTTGGGTGATTGGGACAGTGCTTAAAGGCTTTGCTAATTAAGAAAATGATTAACCTTGCAATAGAGAACCATTGTTTATGCTCTGTATGCTCTAAATCAGTGGTTCCCAACCTCTTTATTTGTGTAAGCCCTAATCAACGACCTAAAATAAAATAAAACGACCTAATTCTGAAAATAGAAACATTATAGTTGACAATTTTTTACTGATTGTGTTGCAGTAATCAACCATTTGCATGTTTCCATTAAAGGTTTGTGCAGGTTAAATGTGTTTGTCAAACAGTTAATTCGTGGAGGCACCCAACATCTCATTCAAATACCCTTCTTAGATGCATCGTGATGCAGACGTGGACGATTCTGAATCGATTCACAAATGTCAAAAAATCGATTTTCAAATTGTTTTTTTTATATATATATAATTGAAAATCGATTTTTGGCATTTGTGAATCGATTCAGAATCGTCCACGTCCATATATATATATATATTTATAATATATAAGCAAGATCACGGGAATCAATAGCCTAATACAGCCCAGTTGTGCTAAAATAAATATCATGAGACGTCCATCATCAGATGAATGACATGGAAAAGTTAAGTTAGAGCCGCTAAAGCCAGTGCTAACGTACTACCCATGCGAACATGAACACTAAGCTTTTCCCTCCAAAAATATAGCCTAAAACTTATCTAAGTTGTCACCCTGCCTCTCTAAATGCAAAACTGACATTAACAAAATGCAATAACAGCTTAAAAAGTACTTGGGTGTGTGTTTTATTTTACCGTTTAATAATGCAATCGCTGCTGTCTGTCCATAGAAGAACATGACAGCCCGCGTATGTTTTGGAACTATTGGGGCTTACATGAACCACGTGACAGCCGTCGCGGCGACATCAAAGCATGTCGCGGCGACATCAAAGCATGTCGCAACTCTTTCTCTCTATGGCTCTGGGGGATAGTAATATTTTGGTTTCTGCAAAACAGTAAAGATAAGTGGAACTGAGACAATACTGATAAAAGAGGGATGCTTGTTTGAATGATTTTATGTTAGAGATTCAGAATATGCTGAAGTTTGTTATAATTTGTTATTGTTATATTTATTAATTTACTACAAGTATGCTGCTAGGTACACATTTATTTTCCTGTTGGTTCTTTGCAATGTTAATAAAATATATTGTACGTTAATTCTTTATGGGTCATTTACTTGGTAGGCTACTTTTAAAGCAAAGTATTTATAGTCTCTCACCCGCGCGCACACACGCACACAAAAAAGATTCAGATAATCGATAATCGCTTTAGCATCGAATTGCTGCCCTCTGAATCGTAATCGAATCGAATCGTGAGGTGCCTAGAGATTCCACCCCTAGTATGTAACACATCCTTTCATTATAATATATAAAAAATTCTGTTCAAATGTAACATTTTCAGTAGGCTATTACAGAAATGTATCATGTGTTGGGCTGATGTTTTAAATGTATGGCAAGAAACCTTTTCGAATTCAAAAACTGTCCCATTCACCCAATATGATATGAGCAATTTCACTCACGAGTAGCAGTGCTATACCGGTGTATATCAGCACGGCTGTGATTCTGCCGTAGGCAATGACAGCGTGCGTGCTGCTGATATACACCGATATCGCACTGCTACTCGTATGATATTGCGTTTATACAACAGTTCAACCGCACACGTGAGTAAATAAATAATAAACAACCATGGAGTGTCTTTAAACCCCGTCTTTTGTGCAGAACTACTTCCTTCCGCCACTGATTCAAGTTTGACAGTTGAGGCCATGCCTCCGTTACTAAGTCTAAACGTCACTTTAGAACTAACGATGAACGTTGAGTTGCTTCCTTGAAGCTTTTTTACAGATCGACTAAACGAGTGTATTACCTGCATCTGACATACATTCTTCATTCTTCTTCATTCGATGTCTATTATTATGTCCAAAAAAAAAAAAAGATTAATCTGTCCGCTGAGGAAAGAAATATGTCCGTCGTTGTCCTTCCCTCTTTTAACGTTACTGTCTATGGTCCTTGAATGACAGCGCTGCTAAAACAACTTCCTTGTTCTGACTCAATCATAAATACAGTCTTTGCCGCCATCTAGAGGCGTAATAATGTAACTTTCACTTAAATTCATACCACGATCCTTTCTCAATATCAAATACGGCATATTATTTATATAGAATAATATTTATTGAACAACAATTTTTAAATTAACAACAATATCCATTATAAAAGACAATAGGAAATAAACACAAACAATTCAGTCAAACGTACAAACAGCACTCTAGTACAGATTCAAGTGAAATATAGCCAAATACATTTTAAATATATAAGACTGGGCGAGATGACGCTGTTCTCTGCGGGTAACTTACATGAGCACCGAACGGCCGCTGACGGGCTGGAGCTCGAACCTGCGAAAACTTCTGAATCTGAACAGATCATACATTAGGCACTAAGATTATATAGGCCTATTATTCACGTATTTGAGGTCTAATTTAACTACATTCTCGCCTGAAAAAAACTACATTTCGTGACACAACTACAGTAGTAGCCTAGCTATTAAAAATATTGTGGATTTGCTGACAAGTGCAGCAAGCGGAGTGATACATGCGGTGAAACGATACTGCTGCAAATATCGCACTGCTGGAAAAGGCTCTCAGCCAATCAGATTCGAGAACGAGAAAGAACCGTTGTATATGCGATTTGTGACTAATCAACACAATAAATCAACGCCAAAATGAATCTACAGCAGTCAAGTAGTACAGGTCAGAGCTCTTTTAGTTGTTTATGTTCATTATCATTGCAATGTTAAGTGCTTTGAGACATGAGGTAGTAACTGACGCTTTTGTTTGCTCCCTGCTGTGCACGTTCATGTGTGTTGAAGGAGGCGTGTCTTTGGAGACGCTCTGAAGGGAGGGTGGGATCTCATACTTTCAAACCTAGCTCGCTATTGCTACTAGCCTCTCTGAAAATTGCCTATCCTACCTTAAAAGTCATAGTTTAAATAAGGCCTACTCCTGGCTTAATCTAAGCCGTTTGTGAAACCAGGCCATTGCAAAAAAACATAATATTGTGAAATATTATTACAATTTGAAATAACTGTTAATACATTGTTTGTAATATGTTTTAAAATGTCATTTATTATTGTGATGTTGCAAAATGTAAATATACAACCTGTTCTTTTTAGACCTAATGTTGCATGAGTTGGACATAATGGGTGACCAAGCATCTTCAGAAATAAATCAAACAGACGTTCACTCCCTCAGTGATCCACGTGTGGACGAGGCTGGCAAAGTGCTTTTGACACTTGTGGAACTGAATCTGCTGGTCTTAAGAGAGGAAGAACCTTCATCTCACATGCAAACTCTGCTGATTGACTCACTGAGTATCCATCACATTATATCACATTATATCTAAAACATTGAGTTACGTGGGTATGAGAATGAGAAACATGCTTTATTACTTTGATTAAACCCACTTTAAAATCCTGCCAACTTTAGACTCAGATCCACTTCAATGTGTTCAACGTGTGCTAGAAATTCAGTGCATGATATAATTATGCTATGTATTTCAGAAGAGCTGGACAAAGAAAACAAAGAGAAACTAATCGCCATGTCAAAACACATGAATAAGAATAGCATTAAGGATTACACACATTATATATGCAACCTGCAATCATACTGGAATCCGACATGTGAGTTTTCCCTTTTTTTGCATAGTATGCGACTCAAAACACACTTCTATTCTGTAATTTGTTTCTGTAATTGATATTGTGATTAGTGGAGTAAGAAAAGCCAGCTGATTTAGTTATTTTACATGTAGGTAAAAAAGGACCTTTTGCATTTAGTAGCTTTTGGAAATCATTTCTCTTATTTTAGGCAAAGAGATATGGACTATCATTGGTAAATGCATTGAGTTAGTTACTCTCTGGATCTGGGGCACAACATACAACTTTCTGTACAACATGGCAGGTAAGCTAAATTATTACGTAATAAATATAATTGATTAAAATATAGTAGTAAATATTAATAGTAATATCTATCAAATGTATATAACATTATATATAATAACAATTTTAATATCAAAATAGAGTTAAGTGCACATTACGTTTAGTAAACTCTGACATTTGTAGCAATGGCAGCATGTCTAAATGGCCGTAGACTTATTGTACTAGTACATTTAAAGTCAGAGGTGAAGCTTCATCTCTTGGAGATGTCTAGCTGTTGTCTTTCTACCTACAAATGTCTCATATTGCAATTTAATTAAATGAAGAAGGATTTAAAAATTTTACCATCATCCTCAGCGGAGAAGGTTCCACTTCCCCCCTCCATCTTTAAAGAGGAAAAGAGGCGTTATGTTGATGCTGGGTTTGACATCAACTCACCTTTTTTACCACTGCTGAGGAAAGAGAGAGACATTGACATCCTTCTCTCCCTCGATTTCAGTGAGACAGATCCATTCGAGGTAGAATAATTGCATACTGGGTTTTTTTCTTATTAAAGGTGCTCTATGCAACTTTTAGCGGCCTCTAGTGGTGATGTTTCAGATTGCAACAAGAGCGCTCGTGCTCGTGTGCGATCTCAGGAGCGAGCATTCACTACCGGCCACACAGAGACTTTCAACGCAACGGCGAAAGCATCACACATCATGCTGGAAACTCATGTAAACTCGCACTGGAACGTTACAATAATAGGCTACTTTTATCAGCTTGACGTTGAACTAATGCTCCATGCTCGTACCATGATAACGTTACATTGACTGCATTTAGCCGACATGTGATGTTATCTAGCATAGCCTACGGCATTTCACTAACTATTCGTGTATCTTTCACAATCAACAATGTCAACATAGGTGAATGTATAATTATGATAACGAAAACGGTTAGTGAACTAGACTGAACAATGTCAGTGTAACAGTAAGACAGTAGGAAGTAACATTACTGTACTGAACGTGTCTGGAAATGTTTATTATAAACAATATGATAGTGGGATGAATTACGTTATAGTGTAACGATCTATAACGTAGATCTAGTACATAAAACAAGTATCCTAAAGCACATTTTCTTATCCTGGAACAGTCTTTTGCATTCATTCCATGTCTCATGTAGTTTACCTTGCTATTTCATTTGAGTTTACTAATAATTCAAAAGCTCTGCCGATGTTGATCCGTGTTTTCGTCCTGAGTCGATCAGAATCACGTTTGGGCTGACGAGCTTCAGCAGTTACAACTTTGTTTTGTTTTTTATATTTATGTGGAGTTAGTGTTGGAGTGTGTGTTGTGCTAGAGGCAGGTCGTTTTTGGGTGTTATCAGACTCCATGTTGTCAGCTGCAGTGCCGTCGGCATAGACTGTATATAAGGAGAGAGGCTCGGGAGCGCGTATACACGTCACATCCGATGGATTTCGCGGTAAATCCGACCCGGAGACTTCGCATATAAATATGAATATTGGCCTTCAGAGGTAATAGCAAAACCCGACAAGTGGATCATTTTAATGTGTGATTACAACCCCTTCACACACAGGCAATAAAAAAAGGATTCATTTTAGAAGAAAAGTTCCATATAGCACCTTTAACCAGAATGGTGTATTAGTAATAATGTCCCCCTCCATGCACATTCTCTTTTATAAACATTGTTTTTAATTCACAGTCATTGATCAAAACCGTAGACATGTGCAAATACCTACACATTGATTTCCCTGAAATCCCTGAAGTATCAGAAGAGGAGAAATCTGCTCCAAAGGACTTTTATGTGTTCGAAGGCCCCAATGCACCAACTGTAATTCATATTCCTCTATTCAATATCAAGAATTGTGGTGATAAAGGTAATTGTCCAACTACTACTTTGTGATTGTTGAAATGTTCAAATTGTCACATTATTATCATTAATAATTATTTTTATTAATAATGATCATAATTATTATTATTTATATATTTAATAATGTATAAATGGATATCACAATTAAGGATTTTATAATCATATTAAAAACTGCAATATGCAGAAAAGCCAATCATGAAAGCTCACAAATGTCCTAAAATGTCTCTTTTAATAGAAGAAATTAGAAAGTGGAGGAAAAGATATAAAACCTTCCAACCACCCTACCACCGTAAAATGGTCGATGACCTACTGGAGAAAGCTGGAATGAACATCAAAAATAACACGGAGAACCTTCTGACAGTAATCAAGCGAAAGACATCACATTTTAGTTCCATTTCTTGATTCTCAGGTGTGACTTGTCACATCACAATGGAAACTCACTGGCTTTAGTTAAGAAGAGGTGGTTAGAATGAGAGGGTTTGTTTTTTTGAGAGAGAGAGAGAGAGAGAGAGAGAGAGAGAGAGAGAGAGAGAGAGAGAGAGAGAGAGAGAGAGAGAGAGAGAGAGAGAGAGAGAGAGAGAGAGAGAGAGAGAGAGAGAGAGAGAGAGAGAGAGAGAGAGAGAGACAAAATGTGCATATAAAAACATTTTGTGGAACATACAAGAGATATGGAATTGTATTTGTTGTTAATTGGGTTAATGGGTATGAATATAGGCCTACTAATGCAAGTCCCCCTGTCGTGAAAATCAGGTTTTTAATGTTGTTTATATGTCTATGTGGTGTTTTTTATATGTCTATGTGGACAAACACCATTGCTCAGTATTTTCTCCTTAAAACTGCAGTGAAAAAAAGACGATTTGAAATCGATGGTGTTTCTTATGTCTCAAACTACCTTGTAACCAATCACGTCAAGGTGAGGGCAGGCTTTAGCATATCATTAACTATAACCGCTCTGAAGCAGTGAAGTCTCAAGAGAAGTCTCAAGGAGATGATATGAAAAATCGGGGACATTTAGCAATATATCGGGTGAATTATGTATTTGACGTATATTGCCATATTATGACAAACTATATGCTTTTCTCCACGGACTTTCTATGATGTTTAGAGTGTTTCTAAAGATGCTGAGTATTAGAAGGCAGCTGTCTGACTCTGACATGGTAAACGAGAACATGGTTTGTGTAACATTAGCAACACATTATTAACTATACGTAGTCACGCCAATTGCTAATTATACTAATTGCCATTATGTGTCCGACGTTGTAGAGACACATTACCATTCTTTCTGATACATCGACTTGTAGACAAGCCCGTATGAGTGAGTGGAGGCGGGGTTCATTTGCATATTCACAGATCCGCATATACTAAATGTGTGTAGTTACATTCAAGCTATTTTAAGGCATGAATACCATTTTTTTCACAGAAAAAACACTTAAATATGTCATTTTGGTGATCAAAGATGAGTTTTAATGAGTTTTAGTTTTTATACAATTATTGACTAGGGGACTTTAATATATCTTCAAATCTGTGACTGACTTCTTATAGGCTAATCAAGTTCCTTTAAAAGTTTCTCCCACAGCTTTTGCCATGAAACCTGAAGCAACAATGGGCCTTCAGCCTAATGAAAGCACATCTGTAACCACGTTGTAACTCGTTATCATTTTTTTTTCACTTGTCCTTCAGTTCCTCATCTGCATTTGTGTGAAATTATCACAGATTAGTGCATCAGAATCAAACAAGAATATTAGAAATTGCTGTTGTTTTTATATTAGTTGAGTTGTTTTTGATTATAATCCATTAAATACATCATTTGTGATGCTATACTTTGTATAGAATGGGGTGTTGGATATGGGAATAAGCGATGAGTACAGAAGTAGAATTCTTAAGAAATTGATATTTTTTATTTTAGTAATCTCATTCTCAAAGTAGCAACATTTATAAATACAAACACACTCATGAGATCCCCTGAGCAAAATTTGTAAGATACTGTAAATCCAATAAAACCCGCAATAAAACTGACCTGATTGTTTTCTGTAGAGTGTCCATACTTTACTAATTTTATTTAGCAGATGCTTTTAATCAAAGCAGTTCAGCAATAATATAACAACCATCCGCAGAGATGCTACGTTTAATTTCTGGGAGGAATGTATAAGTCCATCATTTTAAAGCTGTTGAATGGTTGACACTGCTCTGATTAGACTTTTCCTTGAGGCAAGACTGCTGTAGTAGTGACTGCTGTGTTTTGAATTTGGGGGCAAAGATCCCTGTAATAAAAAAAGGCAGATATAAAGATAAATTAACTCTGACAGCAAGATTAATTTACATATCCTGGTGACCATGAATTAATCCATATCTGTAATCAGAGAGAATCATTTCTTCAAAAACTCACTTTAAGGTAGGATCCTTCTCAAGGTCTTGTGAAGAAATCTTCGCATGGGCACAGACTGGACTGTGATCCTGGAGCTGCTGTTTAAGGCTATTAATTTCTTCACTCCATTTTGTCTTTTCCCCTGCAAAATTACCTAAATAAGAGCAAGAGAGAGAATTATCGACACCTCTTTTGTTTGATATTATATGTTTGCTTTATGGGAGTTAAGGACGGTGAACTAGGGTACGAGACTTCTGGGAGACCACAAGGGGGTGCTAGTGGGTCAGTAAAAATAAAAGAATTTACAGTTTAACATTTATTATAAAATTATAAATATTATAACATTTTTACAATTATAAAAACATTTACTGAAGTTGATTTTATTACTGTTTCATTCTTCCTTTTCTAAGGATAGTGGGTGGAAAATGTTATTTTTTAATCATTTAATTAATACAAAATATTAAATTATAATAATTATCATCATTTAAATGTTATTAATGTTTTGATGTCAATCAATATATATATATATATAATATTATTAATATATCATTAATATAATAGAAATACTTATTTAATTTTAGATAGATGCTGTCCTTATAACATCATTCAGAATAATTTTCTCACTCATTATAAATATATAACATATATATATATATATATATATATAATATATATATATATAAATATAATATAACACACAATATAATAATATAAATATAGCTGCCTTTAAAATTCAGTTTCATTGCTGTGGGTCCTTGCATATTTAAACATACCATCAGTGTCACTCTTCTCTTTCTCCACGGCTGTAACATCATTATTCAACCCTGCCTACACACAACACAGAGGAAGATGGTTAGAAATGAGGACTAAACTATAGCATTTGTTACATAAAACACCCCATCAGCATGAGGAGTTTCTTTAGCATTACATAAAGTAGATACCAAAACACATTTCTTTTCAAACTATTCTTTTTTTAAAGGTGCCGTAAGCAATTTCTGAGGAAAGTGGATCGGACTAAGCACCACAACACACTTGTAGCCAATCAGCAGTAGGGGGCGTGTCCACTCATGATGGGGGGAGAGAGCGAGCAAGAGAGGTAAATTTGAATAAAAACAGTAGAAAGAGAGATGGCTGAGAGACATTACAAAAGAGAAAAGATCAGAAGAATATATCACTGGAAAAAGAAGGGTTATGATAAGGCAAGAGCTTTAGGAACTGTGTTAATATTAGAAAAGCTTTCCAGCGCTGGAGAGACCTAAGGCCTGAAAACGGACGCAGAGGTTGTGTTGTTTCTGCTCCACACGTGAGTAACTAGCCCAACGTCGTCATACTCAGATTCTAGTCAGAATGTGAGTCTGATACTGCTCCATTGGGCTGTGATTATGGGGCGTTTCAACCGAACTAGGAAAAAAAATGCCTCTGCACTCAATTGGATCAATTGACTCAATCCTGTAGGAAGGACGGCAAAAACATTTTTCCGATCGACAGATGCCTTGATTGCGGTTCTCTGTTCCTCTTTTAAAATGACTGCGCTGTCTACATCTTCTATAACAGACGCGATGGCTGAATCTTCACATCTAAATTCTCCAGCGGCAGCCATTCTTCATTTCCATTCAACGAATTCAACCCAAGCGCTCTTTGGTGACGTGGATGATTACGTTACAGTTGATCATCTGTCCATCAGCGTATAAAGCCCGACCTGACAATTTGATTGGTCTGAACAGCTCTGGTTCGGGCGTACTTGCTTCACAACGGATCAAGTCCAGACCGAACTTCCCATCCTCAAATGTTGTGGGCGGGGCTAAGTTCGGCTGGCATCCAGGCTAGTGAGTAAGGGTGTATTCACACCTGCCTTGTTTGGTTCGATTGAATCGAACTCTAGTTCGTTTCCCCCCTTGGTGTGGACCTTTTGGGCAGGTGTGAATACAGCAATCGAACTCGGGTGCGGGTTCAGCAATCGACCAGCTGAAGAGGTGGTCTCGGTACGGTTCCAAACGAACTCTGGTACGGTTCGTTTACGGTGTGAACATGAACCGACCCAATTGCAAGAAAGCACTGCGCCTTTGAGTTAACAGGCTTCCGTAGTCGGAGTTGCGTTATGGGAAAGTGATCTGTTGTGGCCTACTACATTACATCTGTTGCGCGTCTTTCTGCGCGTCGTGTGTGCATCATTGGAATGGAATGAATGAATGAGTGTGTGCATCAGGACATTCAAATACAGAGCGTTCTCTTTAGTCTAATCGCGCATAGATGCAAAAAAAAGCATTTGCAGTTCAAATAATGTAACAATAGTTACAATACAAGGATGATGCTGCGTTAATTTACGTTAAGCCTTATTGCACTTCCTGATTTCCCTACTTGAGAATCCTTGTCCAATGAATGGACGACCTTAGCACACGTGTGGTTTTGTTTACAAATTTTGGTTCACTTGCAAAAAGAGCAGTGTGAAAGCGAACCGTACAAAAAAAAAAAAAAAAGTTTATTTGGTCCGGACCAAAGCAAGTGAACTATCGGACTTTCCTGGTGTGAATACACCCTAACATTAGTTTTGCTATGTTTCACAGAACATGCTGTTGTTGTAATGTTAGCTATAATAACTTCATTTTTGTTCATCCTTGTCATTTATTTGTTATTTAAACTTATTATTTCGCTTTGCCTCAGCTATGATAAAGAGACATCCACTCTTTCATTGCGCGTTCGAGCATTTTGAGGACATAACAATGAAGGGAGTGTATATTCTTTGTGTTGCATTTAAATAACAACCGTGTTTCTCTTACGGCACCTTTTAACAACTGATTAAAATGAAAGGTACGATGATGTTGATTAAACTTGTGTGGTTACTACCAGTTCAACAGGTGAGTTGTTGTTAGTTGTTAAACCTGCTCTATAGCTGGGTGTCAGTGCCTTGCCCAGCATATAATGTATATTTAATTATGCAAATATTATACAATGTTATTACATTCAGATATAACTACAAACATTTGAACCAGGAAAACTAAAATTGACTACACTTTTCTGCCAGAAATGTAATCTTTTACTGAAATGTAAATCAAAGTTACTAATAGGCCATAACAGTGTATATATGTGTATTGTAAATAGTATTTCACAAATTTTCCTTAGGAAATAATCTCTCTCTCTCTCTAGAGAGAGAGAGAGAGAGAGAGAGAGAGAGAGTGTATATATATATATATTCTCTATCTATATAAATAATATATTGATCGACATTACTCACCACTGAATCCTTGCATGCTGTAACCTCTTTGTCCTTTACCTCCTTAGCAGAGGTTAATTTCCCGACTTCATCCTGAAGTGCCTTGATCTCCTTCCCTGCGTTGTCCATCTTCAACTCTGTGTCCTGAACTGCTAAATAGTAATTTTCTATACCCAGCTCTGATTCTCTCAGCGCTCCCTCTACGAACTCCATTTCGTTTGCTAGTTTGTTTACCGACTCCATTTTAATATGCATATATCCCAGCAAGGCCATGATCATAGCTATGGTTAAACACAAGATCAGGGGCCATGACTTCTCCATAGCTATGTGTATGTCTACAAGATTTTTTTAAAATCAATTTATAGAGGTTGATAATCAGGTTTGATTTCCTATATACATCAGTTCTGTTAATATAATCCTTTAGATGTCTTCAGTCGAAGTAACATATATGATGAATATAGCTGTTTGATCTCTAAAAGAAAATACAGAGAAACAGAGAAAAAATATTAATTTACAGTCATATAAATACCTTTTTTAAAAACAATGAATTTACAGTTATAATGACACATTTAAAATAATTAATATTACAGACACTTTAAAAAATAACGAATTTACACTATCAATAGGCCTATTGTTATGCAAAAAAGGCTATATTTTAGGCTATATTAGGCTATACACTCCATTCAAAACGTTTGAATGCCAAACAAATTTAAATGCAAAAACATTGAAATGCTGTCCTGATGTGAATTATTAACTTGTAGTATATTTTGTAATTATTTGACATAGCCTACTAGAAGCTTATTACATAGCTATTTCAGCACTACATGCTACAAGAATAAGAATGTCATTCAGATGAGTGGAATGAAACTCACCTTCGCCAAGAGCAGGACCACAGACAGCAGGACGCACACAGGAGTATCGTAGTTGCTAAACAAAGGTTGGTTGGGAGTGGACAGGTATTAAAATGGCGCTCACTGAACACAATATCACAAAAGATAAGGCGCTTTACAGTAGTAGGTAGCCTACATAGTAAAGCGCTATATAAATGCCTAATTCATTCATTCAAAAGAAACAGAAAACAACAGAAAATACCAAGAGTAAAATGAGTATATTTTACCTATGTACACCTATCTTACTCTTATCGCGATCTTTCCTTCCCTCTCAGTCATTCAAATGTGACCAGTCGGACCAGTTAAGCAACTAAATATGCAATTATAGTTTTATATGACAAGTGACCCATTTTGCAGTCCTGTTCCCCATCATGTACATACTAGCCTATTATAATGGTAATAAGTTACCTTATATTACCCATACTTTCTTAGATAAACTATGCTGTAACATGTAATTACATACAGTAAAATGAAGTGCAAAAAAGCCTAGGGTACACGATTTTTTATTGTAGTTTTCTGTTCATTCATATAAGTTTTCTAAATCCTTTAAAAGCTTTGAGTATGAGGAAGTATGTTTTGAGAGACCAGTCTACTCCTACGCAAAGATCCTGCCTCCACCAATGGCGTGAATTGTGGGCGTGGCTATCTGTTTATGTTAGTTTTTTGTTATGTTTTGTTTTTTTGCAATTTCCTTTGGGTGGCGCTGTTGCAGAAATGACATAGGCTAGCTAGCCTACTATTGGTTTTCGATTAAAATAAAATAAATGTTAATTCCGAAAGAAACTGTAAAGTTGTGTAAAGTTAAAAATTATATTTGATATTATTGAGTGTCTTTTGCACCCTGATACAGTGTTATATTAACCCTGATTCCTATACGATATGTTTGTCAATGTTTACATTGCTGAGGGACATTAACATTCTGTAACACAGTTCTGGTATGAATGCTTGGGACATTTTGTCTGTTGTAGGCTAATAGTCTACGAAACACATCACATTCTTTGTTCTTCTCTTACCAGGTATGCTGTAAACTGTGCCACACCTTTTTCTTTTCTTTTTACTGACATAATCACCTGCAGTCAAAATACCTACTGAAAGGTTTGTGCGATAGTCTAGACTCCATTTAAAGAACAAGCTGCTTTCCAGCAGATAACCTGTGTGATCAGCCTTTGAGAATGAACTTTCCTGTAAAGTTGGAAAACTTCAATTGCTTTCTCTCTCGTGTCATTCATTAGTGTCTATTGCAATGTTGTGGTAATTGTTTAATATCTATATAAAGTCAGCAAATAATGAGTATTTTGGGTAAACTGTTCCTTAAATGACAGTAACAAGTACTTATTTCTAATTTCAGGTGACAATTACTCTCCTGTAACAATGACGTTTATGTTCAACTGTCTGGAAATGTTCACCCATACTGTACAGCATATAGGTTTACAATACTCCACACTGGCAGTTAGTGAGCAGATGGCAGACATGGTTATGGAGAACCAAACCTGCAGAAATGAAATAAATACATATATAGATAAATAAATCATTGTAATAATAAGAAAATAAATAAAGGACTACATTTATTGATAAAACAAATATAATTCATTTTTATTTTTGTATTACTTGTATTAAATGTATTTTTGTATAACTTTTTCCCTTCATTTATTATTATTTTTAGTTATTTTTCAATGTATTTCTATACTTTTTTTTTTACTTTTCCCACATGAATTTATTTCCAGATTTATTTATTTATACATTGTTTTTCACAGATTCACATTATGGCGTCACATTAAGTGTCCACGGTTTTCCAGAAATATTTAAGAATGATTTTTAATAGTCTTTATTTCGGAGGTGAAATCAAGTGTTCCTGATTTATAGCACATTGATATTAAACACAGAAATGAAATAGATTAAAATATAGATTAAAATATCAATGTTAAAGATCTCATCTGGTTGCAACCTAACCCAAAAGTCACAATATTGCACCACTAGAGGGCACATGAATCCCACCACCCAGCTTGTGGGACCCTATAATGCTCCTTCTGAGCCTCTTTTTTCTGCACTGTATGTTTTCAATACAATTCAGTACTGGAAAGAATTAGAATGAGGTACATTTCTGTACCCTTAAGTCCATGTTAAAATACATATGCATAATCTAATTTGGTTTCTTACGTTTCCATAGTAGTCACTTAACTATTGTTATTTAACTTAGGCCTAAAATATTTAGCCAACAGAGCTCATTTAAATTGAATTTGTTTTCAGTCTAGGTTAATAGGAAGATATTTATTGTTTTGACGCATGAGCAGGCCATGAAGTTCGAAACAGTTTGCCAAAGTGAACTTTCTGGAAATGTTCGCTCTGGCATGTAAACACCTTCGAACTACCATTGGTCTGTGTGGCGATTACCTAATAGGTGCTCTGAGGCTCCGCCTTCTTTGATTTGGAAATGTTGGCCCTGTCCCACATGGCACACTTAGGGCCCTATTTTAACGATCTAAGCGCATGGTCTTAAGCACACGGCGCAAGTGCACTTAGGGCGTGTCCGAATCCACTTTTGCTAGTTTAATGATGGGAAAAATGGTCGGTGCGCTCAGAGCATGGTCTAAAACGGTAGTACCTATTCTCCTAATGAGTAATGGGTGTGTTTTGGGATTTCCCTGTAAAAGCCAGTTCCCTTTCGCATTCCCTTTAAAAGCCAGTTGCGCTCGCGCCATGGCGGATTCGCTATTTAAATGGCCGAATTTGCAAGCGGAAGGATTGAACTCCAGAGAGCAAACGGATCTGCTCGTGCGCGAGGTTAAAGGGGCACTTGGCAACTATTTCAACTTAATAAAACCGTTTAGAAATCATTTGAATGGTTTAATAACCTGTTCTGGAGAGAATGGTGACTTTCCCCGCTCCCACCAGCGTTCCCGCAGGCGCAAAACCAACCTTGCAACATCGAGACTAACGTCCCGGTAAGTTGGAAATAGGAAGTCTCGTGAGAAGCGAGAACGAGCGAGAACGAGCGAGAAACACGAAACTGCTTTATGGCAATTCGACATAATATGATACGATGTATTACCCATCTCGGTAGACATAGCTCCACACGATAAAGTTGGCCGGCTCCGATAATAACAAATGCACATAAGCAGCGGTAGAAAGCGCGAGGAAGTTACCGCAAGTGAGTTTTTTTATGACAGTGTTGTGAAAATATACGCCGCACAGCTGTAGGTGGAGCTCGATGAGAAAACATGCGACAACAAAAGTGAAAATCAGCGAAGAAATGGCTAGAGTTGCCAAGTTCCCCTTTAAAGCGTGCAAGCAGACCATCTACGGGACAAGCCGGATACCACCATATCTTTATGTACACAATATTAATCTTTTACATTGCAATCCTTTTATTTGTAATATTTGCCATGTTTGTGTGCTGCTGCGCGCCCCCTTGTGTGTGTAATAAGCAGAGTGTACGCGCATTGTTGACCCGCCTATATAGGCGCACATTACTAACGTGCTTTTTTAAATAACAAAAAAAATATTACGTCATTGACTTTAGACCAGGTTTCAGTTGGTCAATGGCGCAGTCCATTTCAGTTGTTTCAAAATAGCAACGCGCCAACAATGCGCCTGGACACACCTCATTTTCAGACCAGACCCAAATGCATTAGTCTCGCGTAGCCAGACCTTCAGACTGACGGCTGAAGGTCTGGAATTCATAGCAGCTTTCTTTGGCCAAGGCCCGCCCATAAGGCCGTTTGACCGACATGTCAAACAACCAATTACAGTTTGTTTCGTTCAGTGTCACGTTTCGGGGCATAGAAATGTCCAAATGTCCCCAATAACAACAGACCGGCGTGCAACAAGTCAGTCAGCATAGAAAATCAAAGAAGGAGAAGAAAACTTCAAGAGTCTATGCCGTGAACCTCGCATACTTTTGAGAATCCTACGTTTAGCTGATCTTGATAAATGCTCATTGTCACTCATGTAAACACAACAGTTTTTCTTCCGCAATCACCAATCACACGTCTGCGCTTTGTTTCCCGGCGGACCGAAAATAAACGCGACACTCGCGCCCCCCGGAAATCCGATAAAATTCAACCAATCAGATGACGACTTCGACATTCCTGAAGTGTTTCCAGTTAAGTGTACCATATGCATCAGACGTTTAGCCAACGTTCCGTGGGCGTGACGTCTGAGGCTGAGACTACAAATGCATTTGCTTTTTAAACAACGTAGCGCAGGACGTGAAAATGATAACTGCGTCGGGCTGAAACAAGCAAAAAAACACTTCCGTCGTGTCTGGCGCCGCATTGGGCCAGGTCTATGATAGGGCCCTTAATGTGCTTGCGATCTTGTGGACTTACAATGTCCACTGTGTTCACGTGTCCGCTTAGTCCACAATACTGTGTCCAAATTTGTCATTGTAGGTTTCAGAAGGGTGCTCGCAGGCACCCACTTTGCGGCCGATATGCGCCCTTTATGCGCACTATTGCCAAGCCTGCAGCAAGATCTGGAGCAGACTTCAACCCGACAGTCAAAGAAGACTCAGAAGACTTACATCACAAAACTCAGAAGAAGATTGCAAGGGTTCCGTTTGGGACAGGGCCCTCTCCTGTAAATTTCTTCTGTTCAGTCCCTTGAGGTTAGATGTCGGCCAGTAAAAACATGAACACACTGCCGCTTTGATAGTAGAAAATGAAGTTCTAATTGAAAAAAACACTAACACTGTTTTTCATGTTTAATATTGTAAAGCTGCTTGCTTTTAAACAATCTATTGGATAAAGTGGTATATAAATAAACGTGATGTCGAATTACAGCGCTCGTGCAAACATCCACATCGCTATGATCAGGTGCTTTCTTAGTTTTCTCATCGCTGTCAATTTTGTTGTGTGTTTATGTTGTTGTTCATAGGAAACTACACATCACATCACATATTAACATACTCATCTAAATGCCTCTTTCAGCAGCATTGAGTCAGGATGTTGGCTAACAGTATACCGCTGCATTTCGAACTTCTTTTACCCCAAAGCGAAGAACGAAAAAGAACTTCTGTGAGTACATCGGGGCCTTAAAGCCCTCGCGATCTTCCTCTGAGTCCGCACTTTCGTGATGTAATGCCGCTTTGACTGTCGGGAAGAAGCCTGCTGTGGATCTCGCTCATTGTGGGTTCTGCAAAAGTGCCCAACAAAGGCGCATATCGGCTGCAAAGGAGGCGCCCACGAGCACCCTTCAGAAACCTAAAAGGACAAATGTGACACCCTTCAGTATTGTGGACTCGCGCACGCGGCGGCCATTGTAAGTCCACAAGACCGCAAGTGCACACAAGGGGTGCTTCTTAATCGGAAGGCTACGTCCTAGTAAGGCTGCATATCTCGACTGCCATGTCAACAAGCTCCGTCAAAGGATGTCTGAAAGATGTCTGGAAGAAAGTTTGAAGGATCCTTGGAAGGCAGCCTTCATTTCGCGTCCTTCATTCAGCTCATTTTGAAGGATGCATCAAGTGTATCCTTCACGTCCTTCAACAACCCACAATCAATGCACACATTCCAATTCACAAAAAAGAACTGACTGAAAACAAGTCTGCACTGATCTTGTCTGAGTTCATTATGAAATGTAAGACAAAAATAATGATTTTGGAGATGAAGGCATGATGCTTTCTATTGATTTGTTGTAAATGAATCACATGATGCTAAACTGTGCGTAGTGTCAACCACTGGGAGACCACAGACAGTTGTCATTACCTATACTGCATTAATAGAAAGGCATGATATGAAGGTTTTTAATATAAAGTATTTTTCAATTATATTATATTATAATATTAATAGAATTTCGCATCGTGAACACAGGGGCGGAAACATTTATGATGTAGCCATGCATGCGTACTTGACTCATAGCGTTTAATGCTAAGGAGGACTTACAAGCCTCCAAAGGACTGGACTAGGAAGGACACAGCCTCACTAGGATTCAGCCTTCCATTTGAGAAACACCTGAAGTGCTTATACACTCTAAAAATGGTTGGGTTAAAAACAACCCAACTGGCAACCCAGCACTGGGTGACACCAGGAAATAACCCAGAAAATTGGCTTACACATTTTAAGCCAGCAGGTTGGGTTGAAAATTAAGTACATTAATTCAATTTTAAAAAATCCTTTCAAACTGAAGCCTTCATTTTTTTTTCTTATTCTGAAAATGCCTCTTTTTGTACAGTGTCATATTGTGTCGACCTCCTGTTTTTAGAAGCTATGTTTAAAATCACTAATAACACTAAAACTAATATTTCACAATTTACATAGATTGTTGCATTTCATTACATTATGTTATGTAGGGGTGAATTCAGGTAAATTGGGATACTTTATCACCCCCACAAAAAAATGTATCTCCCAAATGTCCTGAATTGACTCTCATCATGGTTTATATTTCCCCAAGACTAAAACGAACAAAATATAAAAACACCAGGACTTTGTCAACACTGCGAAATATCTAATCTGTGTTGTGACATGGATATCAGTAATATTTACACTTCTTGTAACATCTGTGAACTTTGATGAACTTTTGCTGCACAGATTTGTACGTACTGTTCATAACATCACAATATTATCTGACCTTCCAGTCGTCAATCCACCTCTTTAAATAGGCACTGACAGTCCAACTTGGCTCAAATCATTCACTTCAGGACATAAGCTGCAATGGAAATGAAAACTACACTCAGCATCATTCTAATTTTCCAGCTAACTTTAGGAGGTATGGCTTGCAAAATGCAAAATATTCATAAATTAATCATAAATTGCAGCATGCAGCAATTAAGGCATATTGACTTGCTAGCAAATAGATGCACACACACTAATTTGTTGTGCCCTCTCCCAAGCAGGAGGAAGGCACATTCACCCTCCGATGCAACTGGAGCCATACTTCCCTCCAGCCAAACCATCACTGGAAAACCTCAATGCCATGTGTCTACATGGAAATGGCCGTCCCAGATTTCCTGCCAGCTACATCTCATCTTCACATTACGGATATTTTTATCGAGCGGGAACTGCAGTAAATAGAATAGAAGCGTGGTTTAGTGAGTGCTGCCAGAAAGGTGTGTTCTATGGATGCCAGCAGATCGTTTGCTGCGCCAAACAGGCGGTGAGTACAGACTGAGAACAGGCATACTGCATAAAGAGACATACTGATCCCTATTTTCATTGTTTTTCCAGTGGGAAACTGCTTTGTCCCTTTTCTGTTTTGAGGAGAACGCCACCATGACCTTGGTCCATGAGTGCTGTAAGAAGCAGGGAGAAGAAAGATGGAACTGCTTTGAAAGAGTGGCTCCTAACCCCTCCTTCCAACCCCTCTCTGGTTACAGGGCCCCCATAATATCACCTGATAGGATTTTCAACTGGGACCCCAACACCTGTTAAAGGTCAAGATGCTAAATGATTATTTCTTAATGCCATATGCCTGAGCATTTGTATTTGTTTTAGCAACACAAAACGTGTGTCAATAATAAGTTAGTGCACGAGGAGTACCGAGACTTGTAGTGTATGAAGAATAAACAATGTGTCAATAATATATATCATAACTGCCTTCTTTTTTCTTAAATATCCAACATACATATAGGCTGTACCCTTTCAAAAAGGACACATTAGGGAATGTTAGTAACTTAAAAGTACATATTAGTACATTTTGGAAGAAAAGAGTGTACCTTTTTTTAGTGTGTGTATATATATATATTATATATATATATAAATACACATACATACAATAGCTAAATTATTGATTACACCCCTGTATATATGTAATTTATTTTTTATTTAAAAAAAATTATATATATACTGTCATGTTGTCATGACAAAGACACTGACAGGTTATGATGTATTGGTTTACGTCAAGGTGTTATTACCAAGACATCTCAAACAATGTCATATTTGCATTAAAATTTCATTATTGAGCGAATGACACTTAATGACAGTTGTCATAAACATGCACGAATCCTCCTTCATAATCATGACGTGTCATGACATGATTATGAAGGTGTCATGTCAGTCTTATGCACACCCCTTCAAGTAAAGTGTTACCAGCATTTAATTCATATTTGTTCACAACTGGGAAATAATCAAATGGGATTTCACAAACTTGATGATGGTTTCGGTACCGTACATCTCAAATAATTTCTTAGAACTCCCTGCTAAAATTGGTATTTTTCTTGCTTTGTTCAGCTGCCAGAAGTGGGATACATCAAGATATTTTATGTTTTTCTCAATGCAGCTCCTCAAGCATGACATATCACATTATTGCCCGCAGAACTGGCTGGTTTGCAAGAAGTCATGGGAGTATTTCTCTCATGTACTTGATAAATCCATTTTAATTAGATAAAAAAAGATAAGATAAGATATTTCCATGAATCATGATCTATTTACGTATTTTTGCCCATGATTGCTATTAACAATATGGTCAGAAAAAAGGTTTCTGGTTGCTGATATGGTAAATTTATGTGCTGTTAACAGCTTAAATGAGCAAATAGGTTTCACAAAGTCAGCCTCATAAATCCTCCCTAAAAACATCCCCTGTTTCTCACACTTAAAATACGGGAAACATGCTGAATCAGAATGTCAGATGAGGGTTTAAAACTCATAAACCGGCCTGTAAAGTAAAAAAATAAAGTGATTATTTTGCCATATTGTCAGGAATCAGTAAATAAAAAATGCAATTGTGTCTTTGAATCGATATCATCATTGCTAGTAAAATTAGAGAAAACTGTGAACTAACCATATTATAATTTCTGCCGCTTTGCACATGCACTGAAGCAATTGAAATTCATGACAAAACCATGACCTACACAAAGTTGTGGTCAGAATTATTGGCATCCCTGGTAAATCAAAGATGGCTGTAAAAATAAATCTGCATTGTTTATCCCTTTGATCTTTCATTCAAAATATTTGCAAAAATCTAACCTTTCATTGAAGTAAAAGAACCGAAAGTAGGGGGAAAATCACATTATGAAATAAATGTTTTTCTCCAAAAACATGTAGGCCACAATTATTGGCACCCCTAGAATTGTTTATGAGTTAAATATCTCTGAAGTATATATTAAAAAATTTAGCACACCAGGGTGACTAGGAACATAGCTATGACTTCTTGTTTCACATGAGTATAAATATGAGAAAACAAAAAGGCCAAATTCCCTTTAACATCCATCACAATGAGTGAAACCAAAGAATGCAGTTCTGATGTGCATCAAAAGATTGTTGAGCCTCACAAACTAGAAAGTGTTGTAAGAAAATGGCTAAAGCATTGAAGATTACCATTTCCACCATCAGGGCAATAATTAAAAAGTTCCAATCAAGTAAAGATGTTACGAATCTGCCTGGAAGAGGACGTGAGTCTATATCGTCCTAATGCACAGTGAGGGGGAAAGTTTGAGTGGCAAAAGACTCTACAAGGATCACAGATGGAGAATTGCAGAGATTAGTTGAGTCTTGGGGTCAGAAAGCCTAAAAAAAAATCAAACAGCACCACATGTTGTTTGGGAGGGTGTCAAGAAAAACCTCTGTGCTCATCCAAAAACAAACTGTATAATATTCAGTTGTCTGACACGACAGTGAACCAGAGAGATGAAGCACCAACATGGACCGGCGAATCTGAAGGATCTGGATTATATGGAGGAATGGTCTCTGATCTCTTGTCAGGTGTTCTCCAAACTCATCAGGCATTATAGGAGAAAACTCAGAGCTGTTATCTTGGCAAAAAGGGGTTGCAAAAAGTATTTAATAAAAGGGTGCCAATAATTATGGCCAACGTGCTTTGGAGAAAAGCATTTATTTCATAATGTGATTTACCCCCCACTTTCAACTCTTTTACTTCAATGAAAGGTTATATTTTTGCAAATTTTTTGAATGAAAGATCAAAAGGATAAACAACGCAGATTTATGTTTACAGCCATCTTTGATCATATTTACCAGGGGTGCCAATAATTCTGACCACAATCAGTAGCCTACTTATTGCATTCACTGTAGCTTTAGTGAACTTTGCAGAATCATATTTTGACTATCCACTGCTTTGACTTTGAATTCATATTATGGGGGAGTTTAATTAAAGACAGATAACCGTAGGCCCTTATCTCCATACTTCAAACTCTGCTGACCCACCAACTTTGGCCCGCCTTTCATTCTCCTTCCAATCCCTTTAAATAAAGCCTTGCAATCTTTTAAAACTTGTATCAGACCTGAAGAAAACAGTGCACATTTGCAAACTGAAAGCAAGGATATTTTTACTGCAGAAATTAACCAGTCATGTTTTGGAAAAGCACACTTGTGACTACTTTGATTCTTCATCTAATTTCATTGGGAGGTATGTGCCTTAACTACAAAACTTTATTCTATTTATTGTCTTCTTATTTTGGAGCGAAAAAAAGAAGAAGAAGCCTTAAAAGCGTCTTCTAAATGAATAAATGTAAATGTATGTATTTCTCTAATAGATAGTTGATGTTTCATTCTCTGACTTTCTTATTAATACATTTAAGATGGACCTTGACAAAAAAAGGTTACTTTTCTGCATAATATTAATATCTTGTCCTTCATCAACTTCAGCTACTTGGTTATTTTGTCCGTCTTCCATTTAGTTGGACAGAAATTTTACCCTGAGGTGCTGCTGGAATCAAACTTCCCTCCAGCCAGACCTTCGATTTACAATCTCAAGGCGATCTGTCGTTATGGCAATGGCCGCCCCAGATACCCTGACTCCAGTTTCCCTTCATCCAGTTACGCTTACGCTCGTCGTGCTGGAAAGGCAGTAAACAGACTAGAGGCATGGTTCAGTCGGTGCTGCTATGGAGGTTTAGCCCATGGAAATGGACAGATCCTTTGCTGTGCGAAACAGGCAGTGAGTACACAGAATGAGAAACATAATATGTCATTTTACTATTTACATTTTACTGAACGGAAAAATAATTGTCTTTTCCCCCCTTGTTTTCGCAGTGGGAAACTGCTTTGTCCCTTTTCTGTATTGAAGAGTACTCCACCATGACCTTGGTCCATGAGTGCTGTGAAAAGAAGAACGAAGAAAGGTGGAACTGCTTTCAAAAAAATGCTGCTAACCCCTTCTACCAACCCCTCTCTGGTTACAGGGCCCCCATAATATCACCTGATAGGATTTTCAGCTGGGACCCCAACACCTGTTAAAGGTCAAGATGCTAAATGACAACCTGAGCATTTTTATTTGATTTAGCAGCACAAAACCTGTGTCAATTAATCAACTGTGAAGAGTCAGAATATAACATGATTTTCAAGTAAATTAAACATGCACAGTGTAGAAGAGCTGGCATACAACCCTGTGCATCAATTTATTTATCTTCACATGTATTATTGCATACAGAAAACAATGTGCAGCAGCTTGCTATCACTCAATGTATTTCCAAAGTTGTAAAAAGATTCAAATAAATCTGAAGCCTTTTCATTGTTTAACCTTGACTTTTCCTTATATATAGGCTATAAATAACTGTTGCTATATCTATATCTTTCACATCCAATTTTTTTGCATGATAAATGTATTTGGGATCACAAATCATAAATGTATATCAGCTGCCATTCGATCTAATTTCTAAGGTAAACATGTAAAGGTTTGGAATTTAGTGAAATATTTTATTTTTAAAGAATAAACTTGTTTTTTGAAAGAAATGGTAACCTTCAATGGTTAGAATGGTGTTTCAGCATCTTGATAATTGGTCTATATCTTATTTAGTGACATTAGCTATACAATAATAAATGTAGGGGTAAAATATGCCTACCCTTTATGGAAATATAATGTTAATACATTTCCCTAACCCTAACCCTAATCCACAATGTAAAAAAAAAAACCTTGTTGTTATCCTACATTAATATAGGCAACACAAAAACTTGAACTAAATTGAGCTGAATATTAACCATTGTCTTCTGTGAGCTGCTTTATTGCTCAATTGAACTTTGTCCACAATTGAACTATGCGTAATTGCAACATTGACACCGTTATTGATCTGAATTGTATTCACATTTAATGAAATTGAGCTGAAAAATGACTGTCTTCCAGAGCTTCTTTACAGCTATTTTGAAGTCGTTTCAAAAGTGGATTTTACAACAGTAACACTGTTATTTTACTGTTTACAAACGGCTTTGAAACAAAAAAGCGTTTTACATATAAATGTAACTGGCAACTACTTCCATAAAATAGTCTTATGGCAAACTTCCAGTGTATTTTTTAGCTCAGTCAAAGCTTAGCCTAGGCTACTTTATGCTGTACGGTTTGTGTATGATTTGTAATAGAGATGTAATTATTGTTGAGCATTTTTTGGCTATAAGCTCATTTTATTAAAGCAAAAAAGACACTCGACGCTGTTACGTTACATGTCCCTTGTGACCGCTTTAATTTAATTACATTTTTGTTTCAAACCTGTATGGATTTCTTTCTTCTGCTGAACACAAAGGAAGATTATTTTGGTACTATGGAAGTCAATGAGGTCTATCAACTGTTTGGTAAACGACATTCTTCAAAATATCTTCAGCAGAAATATTCATACAGGTTTGAAACAACTTGAGGGTGAGTTGTAATTTTTAAGTGAACTATTCTTTTAAGTTTATAAATGACAAAATGTCCTCGGGGAAAATGTAAAAGGTTTTGAATGAAGCTCGAGTGGCATTTATCAGTCGAGCGCCCCCTGTAGAAAACAGATTTGTCCAAGAATGAGCCATTCAACTAGTTCAACACAGCCACCGCCCGCGCCCATAGACGCGCCTAGCAGGACCTATTTTTTTTTTTACAGTCTATGAGCAGGACCTTTGATGAGCAGGACCAGCAGGACAGAGCTGCGCAACAACGTCACTTCCGCAAATTGGGAGGAGGCTCGTGAGGAGTGAGGCTTCCGTGCGATTAAGCGGGTTATTTACCTCGGAATTCGGATGGACCCAGTAAAGTAATAACAACAACAATTTCGAGTACCTCAGAGATTCGCACGAGACATCAAGCCGTTCTGCGAACATAAACAGAAGTTTAACTATACTGTTTTTGATTCTTGAGTAGAAAACGAAGAGATTAAGTTGAGGTAAGCGCTCTTACCTGTTGTTGTTGTTGTTGTTGTTGTTGTGGGGGGTCTCTAGCCATTAAGCCATTAGTATGCAAGTAAGTAAACAAACAAACAAACACATTTTTATATAGCGAGTGTTTTTAAATGATAAAGCATGACAGGTTAAAGTAGTGTGTAACCAGTAACCACCACACTCATTTAGTACATATCACGGCAAAATACTGCCACACTAAGTTAAGCAACTTTTTGTAACCTTACATCAGTTAGTTTCCTTCAGGTTTGGGTTGACTAACAGACTTTATTTGGACATTGTGATCTTTCAGGACTGTGTGTGTTGCATAAACCACAAGTGAAAACAAGCAGGACCATATGAAACTTCCGCCAGAAAATGGCTACGCCGGCTGTAGTTTCCACGGATGGAGCGAGCTCCAGTAAGAAAGCATTTTATTTCCTCTTGCTGTTCATGACCATTGTTTATGACACATTAGTGTAAAGTAGATTAAGCTGTTTTACTGTGCTCAAGGTTCAAAGAATGATCTAACGTATAGTAAATTAGTCGTGTGGTTTGTTTCCTATAGCAAGAAATGTGTAGTTAGGTGCTTTGAGCACACGTGGAACAATCACCACTGTATAGTACACTGAACTATACATAACACACACACACACACACACACATAAATAAGTGTACCTTGTCAAAAGTTTGGAAACATTACAGTTTTTGAAAGCAGTCTCTTATGCTCATCAAGCCTCATTTATTTGATCAAAATACAGAAGAAAAACTGTAATATTGTGAAATTATATTTCAATGGTTTTCTAGTTTAATATACTTTAAAAATATAATTTATTTCTGTGATGCAAAGCTGGATTTACATCATCCGTTACTGATGTAGTCTTCAGTGTCACATGATCCTTCAGAAATAATTTTAATATGCTGATTTGATACTCTGTTATTATCATGTTGGAAACATTTGTGCTGCTTAATATATTTTTTGGAACCTGTGATACTTTTTCAGGATTCTTTGATGAACAAAAAGTTAAAAAGAACAGCATTTATTCAAAAAAGAAGACCAGAACTTAAGACTGGAGTAATGGCTGATGAAAATTAAGCTTTTCATCACAGGAATAAATTATATTTTAAAGTATATTTAAAAAAGGAAAACTATTTTTTTTAAATTGTAATAATATTTCACAATATTACTGTATTTTCTGTGTTTTTGATCAAATAAACGTGGGCTTGATGAGCATAAGAGACTTCTTTCAAAAACGTTTTCGAACCTTATAGTGCTATGCAAACTATCAAAACTATTGATTTTTTTTTTCTCATTGTGTTTTATTTACTAAAAATAATATAAAATGGTCAAATTTGCCATTTATTGGTTATCAGCCATTACATCAAAATAATTTTATTAGTTTAAGTTTATTTGCTGGCAGGATGTTTATTTTTTCTTCCTTTTTTGTTGCCCTTCAATTTAGCACACATAATGATTTTATAATTTGCAGATATCCAATAGCTCTAATAATAGCGTTTAGTGGCACATATAAATGTGTATTATGGTGCTCAGATAAGTGATGAATGCTTTCTAACAAAATGAGATATGAAAATGGACTGTCAAAGATGCTTAATTTTTTAATATTTAATTTGTGATAGTAGAATTAGAAATGTTTGTTTTGTTTCTTTAATCACTGTTGTCACTCTTCAGATGTCTTTATTTTGGAGGTTATTCCAGCCGAAAGGTACATGCATATGTGTGTAAAAGCACACGTGTGGCTGTGTTTGCATATGATCTCTAATTTGAATATCAGTGTTGTAGAGTAGACAGTCTGCAGTAGGCCCATGACTGCTTGGGTTGTGCTTGTCTTTATTTTAATCATAGTGCCACCTCAGACAGACTCAGCTGGTGTGATTGGGTTACAGTGTTTTCTTGGAAGAACAAAGGAATTGAAACCCAGGTGTCTGTGCATGCTGCATGTTTACACTCACAGTTGTGGTTAACGACACATCTCAAGCCTGAACAGCTATTTAGCATTCGTATTTGCAATTTTTTTGCATTTTATTTGTAGTTTAGCAAATTATAATCACTTCAGTGTCTGGTTAGGATACCAGTGCATAGGGAAAATGTGAAGTCTAAGAGGACAGTCTCATGCTTCTTATACTTGAAGTACGAGCTCTGCATTTTTGCTTGGCAAGAATCTTATGCTTTATTATAATTCAATTAGCTGCAATCCATAAATGCACTGTAATGCCTAATGGCTTTTTCCACTAGTCATTTTCATGGAGAAGTTTTTTTTTTTTTCCTACTGTAGGTGTTCCTGGAAATCGAAAGATGGCTTCTTCGGAGGTAATTGTATGCTTTTTTTGTTGTTGCTGTAATAGTTTCATATTCACATTCCACTATTTTGTGGTTGTTATTAAAAACTGGCCAATTTATTTATGGCTCTACTAGGGTTGTCCTGTCACTGTTCCAAAATTCCAGTAGTCGGTATCAATTCCAGAAAAATGTCATGGTTCTCTCTTATTTGTACCAATTTTGATACTAATTTACTATTTTAGTTAACTATGTTTATAAGTAATCTTAGTTTATAAAAAGATCAAGTGAGAAATGTGTAATACAATGAAGGACAAAGAAACACAGATCATGTGGCAGGTCTATTAGTTATTTTGCATAGGCCTATATTTTGACATACAGTATCAGATTTTTCTTTCCCGTCTGTTGCTATGGTTATATAACTGTCAGTCATTACAGTTACAGATTCAATCTGGCATTACAGTTGTAAAACCAGAAACTTAGTTTGCAGTGTACTGAGCAGCATGAAAAACAAAACTTTTCTTCAAATTGTTTATGGGTTATAAACAGGATGTGAGCTAAGAGCGCTCACTTTATAATCACTAAAGCTGCCAATCACTTAGGCTATGTACAGAAAAATCTCCCAGTGAAATCATGAGAATTGCACCATTCTATAATTGATGTAAATAAATGATTAATAATTTAAATATAAACATATAAATGGTTTTAAGTTTTTGGTTCAAAGTTTTTGTCTTGTTGTCTGATGTGTTTATTGAGCAGTCATTATCTTTCAGGGTCTGAGCATCTCAAGCTCATCCCAGACGAACAAAAAGACCTTGGGCCACAGAGGAATTGACCCTACTGGGGAGACTACTTATAAAAAGGTTTGAGCTGTGTATTTTTGATATCCTGTAAATATTTCAAAATAGATGTGTGTTGGAGATAAGACCAGATCAAAAGAATCAGCAGTTCATCTTCCAATCTCAGTTTAATGACACACATTCCTAAATCTGTCATATCTACATAGATTATTGTTGTGTTATCTGTTGTTTGTGTGGCACAATGACAAAGCCTAGTAAATGGTATGGACATGTACATACAGATAAAACTAGTTTTTGTGTACTAAGGCCCGTTTACACCAAGGATGATAATTAAAACGATAACAACATAGTTCTAAAGATCATTCTTAATATACAAAAACACCACAACTATAACGGCACAGAGAAACAATATCACTGTAATCACTTTCAGAACTATTTTTTTTTTCCAGCTGATGAACAATGATAACGTTTTAGTTATCATTCTTTGTGTGAACGTGAACGGGCCTTAACACATTAACATGTTCTTATTCGGCTCTTCATGTGCCCTCTGTTGAAAATCTTTAGACCACATCATCTGCCTTGAAAGGTGCCATTCAGCTGGGCATCACACACAGCGTGGGAAGCTTGAGCCAGAAGCCAGAAAGAGATGTGCTCATGCAGGACTTCGAAGTGGTAGAAAGCATCTTCTTTCCCAGGTGCGTTTGTATATGTGTCTACATAAGAGTAGCCATGAGACGAAAGAACGTTTTAGTAGTCACATTGTGTGCTTAAATGTGCTTGTATTTGTCTTCCTCTCAGTCAAGGCAGTAGCTCAACTCCAGGTCATCACCATGGTGACTTCAAGTTTAAAACTTATGCTCCCATTGCATTCCGCTACTTCAGAGAGATGTTTGGGATCCGACCTGACGACTACCTGGTAATAATAATAATAATAATAATAATAATTCATTACATTTATATAGCGCTTTTCTCGGCACTCAAAGCGCTTTACAGAAGGGGGAATCTCCTCAACCACCACCAGTGTGCAGCATCCACCTGGATGATGCGACGGCAGCCATATTGCGCCAGAACGCCCACCACACACCAGCTTACTGGTGGAGAGGAGACAGTGATGAAGCCAATTGGTATAAATATATGGGGATTATTAGGAGGCCAGAGAGAGGCTACTGGGCAAATTTGGCCAGGATGCCGGGGTTACACCCCTACTCTTTCGAAAGACATCCTGGGATTTTTTTATATTTTTTTTTTATCTTGTTTGTTCATTAAACAGGGTTCCCATGGTTTCCTGGAAATATATGGGAATTTTCAAATTGTGTGTTTTAGGCCTGTAATAGTCATGGGATTTTTTTTACGAGAATCTTTTTGAATGACTATAATATTTCATCAGCTAGAAATTACTGTTGAGTGTATGTAGAGTTAAACTTGCTTGCAAGCCATTGTGGGTGGTTCTTTTTCAATTAATTTGTCAAAGAGGTTCATAAAATGGTCTGAATGGTTCATTATCACATCATTCTGAATCAAAAAAAAAAAAAACTCATTTTAACTGGAAAAGCCATAAATTAATGTAAGATGAACGTGATCAATTAATTTCCATCTAAAAAGGTTGGTCTGGTTTTGTCTTGTTCAGTCCAAGTTATTTTTTAATGGGATTATATTATTATTGTTGTTTTTTTACTGTTCTTGCTTGAGATTACGACTTAATGAACAAAAGCTCATCTTAGTGATGGACATGTGCAACACTCCAGTCATATGTTATCTGCTGTTGTGTGTTTTCTGCAGTACTCTCTTTGTAATGAACCTCTTATCGAGTTGTCTAACCCTGGAGCAAGCGGGTCTCTCTTCTACGTTTCTAGCGATGATGAGTTTATCATTAAGACGGTACAACACAAAGAGGCAGAATTCTTGCAAACACTCCTGCCAGGTTACTTCATGGTAAGTGAGGGTTTCTTTGTATTTATTTAAGTGCTGTCAATCTATTAAAAAAATAACTAATTCGTAACACATTTTTCTGTAATTGATTGCGATTAATCACACCTAACATTAAAGTTTTAAGTATATTTTTATAATTTCATATTTAATCGCCCAATTAATGTAGAAACTAGATTGTTGTCTACATTTAAAATATTTGTTTAATTGTATCTTTTTATGAAAGGGATCACCGTTACCAATGCTACTGATGTCTGATGTCTCTATGAAATAGATTTTTCCCCCTAATTTTTAGCCATTAATTATAGCCATTCAGCATTACAGTATAACTGAAAGCTATACGTTCTAACATTTATTTGGCTTTAAAAAACACAACAACTTTTTAATTTAGAAGAAATTTTGTTAATTTTGACAGCACTCATTTATTTACTAAAACATTGTTTGAATCTAAATTGCTTTCTAGTTCATTCTTTTGTTGTTTGAACATTATAAGCATAGTAGCTTCCTTCATATAATTCACCATTTGTCTTCTAGAACCTGAACCAGAACATGCGTACGCTGCTTCCCAAGTTCTACGGTCTCTACTGCGTTCAGGCAGAGGGGAAGAACATCCGAATCGTAGTGATGAACAACCTACTGCCATGCGCTGTACCCATGCACCTTAAATTCGACCTGAAGGGCTCCACACACAAGCGACGTGCTTCGCCGAAAGAAAAGTCCAAGGGTGTGCCCACGTTCAAAGACCTGGACTTTATGCAGGACACGCCTGAGGGCATAATGCTGGAGAGTGACCACTACAACGCCCTCTGTAGGACCATTCAGAGAGACTGTCGGGTAAAGAGACAGAAGTTACATTTACATTTATGCATTTGGCATACACTTTTATTCAGAGTCACTTACATTGCATTCAAGATATTCATTCCTTCAGTACATGCATTCTCTATTAATCAAATCATGATCTACTGGTTGAGTTACAGGAGTGATCATCGACATAAATGACAAGTAAAGAAGATAGAATGTAAACAAGAATATTTTTTTTATGTGCAGCTTGTCAGTGAAGCATTGCTCTGTGATCAGTAGTAAATGCTGCTCCATCTTAAAGCATTGCTAGTTTGTGTGTCGCTTATAATGTGCATTTGTAAAAGCAACATGCGTCAAACATATTTCCAAACATGAGAAGCATTTATGAACCTCTTGTCTAACAAAAGACAACATTTAATAACATGTTTTACTCACTTCATAACATCAGATGAGTGCTTGAAAACATCCTTCTGTGAGATGATGTGGCTTCTTGCACAGAATAAGGCACACAACTGACAACATATTATTTTATAGTATTCTCAGAATCGAACCAGAATTGTTTTTAAAGGTTTATAGGGGGGCGAGACCAAAAAAAGTTTGAGAACCACTGATCTACAGTAATATTTTATAGTGTATATAGCTATCATTCCAATATTAAAAGGACGGCTCCATATGCATCCACAGAAGTCTGGGCTAAGCCCCAAATATCCACCGACCCTATAACAGCCCCTGGTTAAATCCATTCTTTAAAAAAGGGGGTCATGAATTAAAAACATTTTTATAATGTTCTCTGAGGTCCAATTATGATGTTATCAAGATTTTTACATCCTAATTTAGAAGTAAAAAACTATTTTCTATCCTGTATTTGACTCTCTTTCAAACACACTGTTTCGATGGGCATACCACATTCAAGACTTTCCAAACGCCAACTGCTATAATTGGCTAACATATTTGCATATTAAAATAATAATTTCAACGTCCCCACCATTACACGTGTGGAATTGTTTTGAAAACATCCAATGCTGAAAAATATCTCGTTACATAGAAACATTTGCCAACATTGTGAAACATTTGTGTGTGTTAAATATGGTTTTTAAGGTCTTGGTTGTGGCAAATAAAAGTTTAAGTACTTGGAGTTACCACAGTTATAATTGACAAAGGATGACTTTTACGGTGTTTTGTGTAAATGGAATTATGAATGAATGTACCATGGTTTGTCATCCTGTCTTATAGGCTATTCATAGTTCATCCTTTTCGATAAAGTGAAAAACGTATACATTGTCATTTGCAGTGTTATGTTTTAAAAAAGATGCAGCGTGTGTAATGTCTTACTGATGAAAAAACAGATGTCGTTAGCTAAAGCATTTCATGATCGCAGTGAATGGCATAGATCAAAACAATAACAAGAGCAGCGTTCTCTACATGCTTTCTTCTGTATCCGATAATCCAACGCATTAACTCCATAAATGCTGAAGAAAAGGAAAGAACAGCAAATCGAAAACTATTCAGTTTGACTGCGGCGCTACATTATAAAACTCAGTACATATCAAACGATCTGTATCAAACAAACACTTGTGTAATGCAACATTACTGTAGGGTCCAATGTTGTCGGCAATAAAAAAAAATTTCAGTCTCTAAAAAGTCTACGCTAAACTTTGTCTTGTTCAAAAATGAATATGCAGTAAAATGAAGCAAACAAACTGTCTTACTGTTGCGATCTGGCTTGAACTTCGCTAAAAATAAAGTTCATCCACGCTTGCTTAATGTTAAGCCCTATTCGGACAGGATTAATTTTACAAGGGTAGATGGAGTCATGTAATTTTACCACAGGACGTCTATAATATTAATGGGCAATTTGCACGGGATAAGAAATCTCAGTAAAACTAGCTGAAGTGGAAGGGGTTACTCGATTTACGCCGTCACCTCCCTGTCGTCATGTGCGTATTGCGTTGCTTCCTAATATCACGTTTGCAAATGCATAATCTATATAACGATTTATTAATTAACTTCTGATTGGATTCTTTTGGTAATAAGCACTTACCTAAAGCTAAAAGAAGCTTTGTGCGCCTGACAAGTGCTTTCGACCTTCTTTTTGATCTGAATGGTATGCGGAAAACACTTGAGTTTTGCCTTGTCCCACCGCCTAGAACGCAACTGTATGATTTGTGAAGGAAGTGCCTCCATACTTGAAAAAATGTGGAAAACTACTTTTAAACAGGCATTTACCTGAGGTAATTTTTTTCAGACCTTTTTACAGAAGGTAAAAATCGCTGTAATCTTACCGTAATGAATTACTGAGATGGCACATCTCTCTTTGCATCTGTCTGGTATTACCTACTACATGACATGTGTGAATCAGATACATTTTTTGATCTGCTAAATGTGCCTTTCACACTTCCTCTATATATCCTTTTATCTGTAGGTACTACAGAGCTTTAAGATCATGGACTACAGTCTACTGATGGGTATCCACAACTTGGACAGGGCAGGTGAAGAGGTGTCTACTGCAGTGCCCGATACCCAGAAAAAGGCACCAGGCCAGAAGCCCCTTTACTGCACAGCCATTGAGTCTATTCAAGGGGAGACCAAGGGGAAGTCATCACCACAGCCCTACGAAAGGTGAGTGATCAACCTTTGACTGGCACCTTGAAACGGCAAAGCACCAAAAAATACCACAAGACCGTCTGTGTGTTTGGCTACAGAACCTTTTTTGTAATCATTTACACTGTTTAAAAGTTTAAGGTAGGTAAGATTTTTGAAATGGGTCTCTGATGCAATTTGACCAAATATACAGTCTTTATTTTACTATTTAAAATAGCTGTTTTCTATTTTAATATATTTTCAAATGTAATTTATTGATGTGATGGCAAAACTGAATTTTCAGTATACATTAATCTAGTGTTAATCTATTATGCCGATTTGGTGCTCAAGGAACATTTCTTATCAATTTTGAAAACTGTTGTGCTGTATAATATTTGTGGAAACTGTGATACAATTTTTCTCCCAGATTTTTTTGATGAATCGAAAGTTCAAAAGAAGAGCATTTATTTGAAATAGATTTTTTCACCACATATAAATATTAAAACCAAAGAAATATGAGAAAAAAGTTAGGTAAAGTCACTCAATGTGACATCCCTTGGTCAGAGATGCTATTGTACTGTTATAATTATTCTTCCTGAGAAATTATTACTTTGTGCCTGGACAGCTGTTAACAGGCAATATTTGTTTTTTCTTTGCAGCATGGGAGGAATTCCAGCATTCAATTCAAAAGGAGAAAGATTGCTGGTTTTCATCGGCATCATTGATATCCTCCAATCTTATAGGTAGACTGTATTTCCACATCTTTGTGTTTTCTTAATAATAAATCCCTATAATTTGCTAATAACTTTCTGTATTTAGGCTTGTAAAGAAGTTGGAGCACTCATGGAAAGCTCTGCTGCATGATGGGGTATGTCACACACCCCATATCAAACACTGAATAAAAAGCGAACTGAACAAATAAAATGAAAAATGATTTATGTTTTGTCTACTATTTGATGACGTCCTCTGCAGGACACGGTATCCGTGCACCGGCCGAGTTTCTACGCAGATCGTTTCCAGAAGTTTATGTGCAGCGCAGTCTTCAAAAAACCTACATGTAAGTTTGAGAGTTACATTGAAACATCTGCAACTGCTGCATTAAAGTGCTGACACATTAAAGATTATTTTTTCTTTCTTACGCTAGTAAAAACATCTCCCTCAAAGAAAAGTCGAGGAGGGGCCGTGTCTGTTGGAAAGAAGTCAAACATCGCAGTACAGTCACAACAATCCCTTCCTGTAGCAGCAGAACAAACACAGCCACAGCAGACTACAGTGCAGCTGTCCAGCCCAGACAATCAAGGAGACAGCGGTATGAGAACACATTGAGAGATAAATAGAAAAGGGAAGGTTAAGCAGGGTGTCTGAGCAAGATAAGAGTCAAGGCTTTAAATTCTTGTGGTAACCAAAATAATTCTTTCTTGATACTAAATGGCTTAAATGTAAATAATTAGCCATATTTCTAGACTGGTTGAGATTGTTTCCTCAACCAGTTTTGGAAGTTTCCTTGTTGATCCTGTGTCGGGATGGAGGACAGATATAGATATTCAAATTATATACTGTTGTCCAGTGCCAGTCCTGGACTTCTGGGGGCCCTGAGCCAAACTTTGTCCGGGGGCCCGTCACTCAATGCGTTCATAAAAACCTAAAAATGACCCCCAACCCTTAATCTGTTCTTTCAGAGCAGTTTCACTGTCAACCAACAACAGTGAGTTGTAACGTTCATTAATACAATAAACAAATAAAAATACAATACTACTAACAGCCTACTACTAATAATAGCCTACAATACAGACATTTAATAAAATAATCAAATGTAAAACATAAATAAAATAAAACATTACATAGTCTTCACTGTATGAATTGCATATACACTGATTCATATTAAAGTTACCAATGTTATTCAGTGAAGAGCAGTGAATGATTCTCTCGTTTTCTTTTGTTGTTTGAATAACATTAAATGACAGAGAGAGCAGAGGGTTTATTAGGCTGCTGTCACTTTAAGACCAAATAAACTGACAAGCATTCGATTACTTTCCCAGCTGTTTGTTCACTGAAGACATAACTGAATGCGTTTAAATTAAAAGTCCCCAAGATGGACATTTTGGCATATTTTTGCCTGTACTTGTCCCTTGAAGCGCACACCCGAAGCCTGTACTTGTCTGTGTTTCTCTCCATCTTTGATCGCGTGGACAGAAAGTCACCTGTTGAACAGCTTAATACTCTTTTACACATGACGTAACATGATTTGACTGATTTGGATGTTACGTATGGTGACCGCGCACTGCTTAAAGGAAAGAAGCTGCATCATGTTTTCATAATTGTTGGAAACCAAAACCAAACAAAACTAAAACACAACCCTAAGGCCGTGTGTCCACCAAAGTGTTTTTAGCCTGCTGAAAACGCTAGACGCTCTGCTGAAGACGCCTAGCTGTGGGCGCTTGAGAGCGTTTTGGCAGCGCAGCGTTTTTTCCGTTGAGACGTTGCGTTGCTATGATACAGAATATCCGCAGCACAGTTTACTTGTAACAGATTTTGCAGATAATTTGTTTCATACTAAAAATGTATTTTTCATCCATTTTGTTTGGTTAGCTCTGCTGGTTGATGTCGTTGTACAGAAAGAATGTTGTGACAGTTGGTCGGTGTGGTATTAGTCCCGCCCCTCCTCCACTGTGATTGGACGGCTGGGTAAAAAGTGACAGTGATGAGCGCTGTGTTTTACCCAAAGTTGAACATTTTTCAACTCTCGGCGACCTGTAAAAACGCCGAGCTCTCAGCGCTTCAGCGTGAAAAAAACTTTCAGCGGCTCGATACGCTCATGGCGTTTAAAAAACGCAGCGCTCCCATTGAAAACAATTGAAAACATACGCCAGGCGCGTGGAAAAACGCTTTGGTGGACACACGGCCTAAATCATTCTTGAGAGCAAGGGAAAGTGGTTCGTGGGCCCAACGCAACGTGCGTACTTTGCGTATTATAGGGAGGACCCCGACACTGCTGTTGTCAGAATAGATTAAATCTAAAGTTCTTGAAACTAATGTAAATCCTTTTAAGTTATCAAAGTGAATTTATTCATTATAAAATTATAATTTACAGAATGACTAAATATTACATTTAACAATGTTATTTAATGATTCATTTTCAAAGATTAACTTAAACAGAATTAGTTGACGGCAATTAAATTAAATATTTAAAGTCGGCATGAAATGAAATTTTTTAATCACGATATCATAACTGATCCGCTTAAACCTCAAGCTTGCATTCATCTGCCTCCACTTTAGAATTCAACACCCACTTCTCAAAATGCAATCAACAACTGATGAATAGAACCAAGCATCCTGCGTTGTTTCTTTTTCAATCACCCTTTACACTCAGATATATCAAAATACGGAAGGTCTTTTGATGCTTCAATTTCATCCCATTTACTTTAATAGCAACCAATACTGATATATTTAAAAAAAAACATCTCCAATATTGGATCTAATTGATATGGTACTGACATATTCTACATCTGTTGTTTTGATGATTGCTTGATTTCGATGAATGTATAAACTCTGATCTGAGAAGAATGGGTCTCTTACTTTTTTGCCTGCAATCTATATACTTAGATTCTACTTGTGGGTCTCAGCGGTGTGGCCAGGGTTGCTTAACTTGCTCTTGCTAGTATGGAAAACATTGTTCGTGTTCTGCTATGTTTTCAATGCTAGCAGAGACTACATGATAACTTTGTGTACGGTAGTTTAAAAGTTAGATGCCTTTGTGTGCTACACAGAGCAAATGAGAGCTGTAAATGTCTGCCCCCTACGGCACATGCAAGGACTATGCCAATAAAGCCTCCAGTCTGAGGCTTTTGCATTTGAATCATCTGACATTTTAGAGACCTAGATTGAGACATTATCAACATGATTTCCCCTTCAACTAAATCATTATTGACTAAGGAGCGCTCACTCTTTTGGCACTTCTTCTCTTTTCAGGTGCTCGTCCTGACCTGCTCCCACAACAGATTACTGAAGATGAGATCACGAGTAGCTCAGCTGATACAACCCTGTCAGCAACCTCTCCTGTAAGCTCCCGGCCCTCCACGAACACTCCAGTTCTGAGGTATGTGAAGGTTAGGCTAGATGATTTGGTTGAATTTGATGAAAGATGAGTTTTACAACTACTACTATTCATTCGATCACATACACTCACTCTTTTCACTAATAATAAATATGTCTATTGATGCATTTCATTTCCAGTCGTAGCAGTATAGCTGCTCAGTCATCAGGGGAAAGTTTGGATATCGAAGTCATTTCACTCAGCGAGATTGTTCCACAGACAAGCACGTCAGAAGTAAGAGACATTTTGTTCTGGGCTGCAATCTGTTTCAGTGTAGTAGACTAAACGACATAGAGTAAATTCTATGAGTAAAGTGTTTTTATGTCCTACTACAACTGTGGTTCTCAACTAGTGGGTCACAAATTTAATTCAATTCAAGTTTATTGTTTATTCAGTTTTTTCGAAGCAGCTTTACAGAAAACTCTTGTTTCATTGGTACAATTTAGGAAATATTCTGTTATCAGTCAGAGATCAGTGTATCAAAGTATTGTCCATATGGCAGTATTATACAGCCTTAATATTATATGTTATGTGCTTAGATTAATTTAAGCAGAACCAGTGAAAATGTTAGGCAGCAATTACAACTTTCTACAAAAAAAGAAATTCATACAGGTTTGAAACAACTTGAGGGTTAGTAAATTATGACAGAATTTTCATTCTTGGGTGAACTATCCCTTTAATAAGTTTGCATAATGTTCCAGCTATACGTGGTTTGAATATTTGATTTCACAACACTTTTTTTAGTTTTAGGACGATAACCAATTTGATACAATGTTGCGTTACCACTTTACATCCAATATAATGTCTTAAGTGAAACCATTTGGGAACCTCTGGTCTACCATGCCAACAAACAAATAAGATTGTGAAATGAAAGGATCTCTCTATCCTCAAGAGTGCATGCCCTTTTGCACATTACAATGTGGTCTTTGTGTCATTTAACAGGATATGTGAACTGCCTCCTACAAAGCATGCTGCATTACTTGTCTAGTCATTCTACCCTGTTGTAAAAGAGTTTTATTTCTTCTTTCTTTTGCTGTTGCAGTGAAAGACTATGGATGAACAGGACAAAATAAAGCCCTCAAAGACGAAGATTTACTCTCTTTTAAGGATATCGGAACAGGATGATGGAGTTGCTGTAAACATCCGAGGAAGTGAAAACTGGAGAATCTGGATTACAAAAGAGAGAAGTGCACATGTTCTTAAAACTGTAAAACATTAGGATAAAGTATCCCCCCCCCCCATATATATATATATATATATATATATATATATATTGGATGTCAGTACATCCAATTTTGCTGCTAAGAAATGGAACCAAAAGAAAGATGCCACTGTATACCTCAACAGTGTGTGATATCACTGTTCTTAAATAGTTTCATTTATACAAGAACTCCCAGGACCTGATAATGTTCAAAGCAGAAGAACAGTGATGAGAACTTTGCATCATGGGACTGGCTCTTGGAGAACAAACTGGTCTTTTGAGGACCTCTGTGAGTGTTTTGTAGTGGACTTCATTTGACCATGCGTCTTTTTTTCTCTCTTAGTTTGCCAAGGAGAGCTATCTGCTGGAGTCGTTATTTACTTTGCTAAGGGTAGAAAGGAAATTTGGCTGGTTGTGAGTTTTAAAGACATTTTAGGAATATGTCATGATTATCTACCCCCCAAAAAACAAAAACATGTTGGATGAGTCAATCCAGATCAGGTTGCCTGAACAATCATGTAACAATACTTTTTTTTTTTCAAAACTTTGAATCTGTAAAATGGGTTCGATTTGATTTTAGAAATTGGTTCAAATGCAGTACTGTGGTGTTTGTTTTTTTATATTTAAATGTGCCTTAATCACAAGAGTTATTTTGCCTTGTAATTAACAGAAAGCCTTTCACTGTGCATGATGCCTGCAAGTGGATTGTGCCGAATTGCGTGGGTCACCTATACAAAAACACAGTATCTCTCTCTCTCTCAAATATTACTCTGTCATGTGTGACTGAACTATTAACATAGTTCATTAAAAAAAATATTTGGAGTTAGTCTGGAGATTGATTTACTTAAACTTAACATTGTTTGCAAAAAAGGAAAAGAAAAAAAGAAAGCCAAAGCAAACAAGGCAACAGATCACTTTTGTAACATTGGCAGAAATATTAAACCATGTATAAAAGACCTAATTCAGTATTTCGGCTTGCAGGACTAATGTTTTTTTTTTGTGTGTGTGATTTCATTTTATTTTTTTAGCATTGATTTTAAAATGTCAGTTTTTTAGGGCACAGTAAGACAGACCTGGCAGAACAGCTACTGTAAAACAATATATAGCATCTGTGCTGTTATCCTTTAATGAAATTTAGGTTACATAGACTGTGTAGCGTATGAACTTCTCTTGATGCCTCTGTTTTGTTGAGAGAATTGAATTCAAACTAAACTAAATCCTGAACAAAACTTTTGTTTTTTTCATCATTTTTGAATGTGCATGCTAATCAGTCACCCTGAATGCAGAGACATTAATGACGAAGATGCAAATATTATGAAATGTGGATACGTAGGTGAGTAAGGGAACATTGCTGGAACTTTTTCTGTGACAATTTTTATGAACAAAAAACATTCCTGTACAAAGTTGTATTTATTTGTATGTTTGCTTGTAATTTATTTCTTTATCTCAAGTTCCAAAGTGTCTATTGCAGGTTTTTATGTGACAAGGTATGCAAGTTCTGACACCTGGTGGCTGTGTAAATTTGTTTGGGGTGGTGAATGCATTTTTTACTGTACACTCACGATCTGGGATTCTTGTGCAATTGCTGTTTGCTCTGAAAATGCTTATTGCCTTTAACTGAGAATTGTCTTAAGTACCGTAGTAGCTTTAAAAATAATTTAAAATATCTCTCTCTTACAATGACATTCATGTATTACAGCTCTCTGTCAGAGGATATTGAGACTTTTGGAGTGGAAAATATTGTAACATTTCATGCTGTATGCAAATTAATGAAATAAACAACACTGAAAAAATGTCAATAGATCAACTTCCTGTGTTATGCTTTACTATCAGATGATCTCTTCAAGCCTGTTAAAGGCATTGTATGTGTTTTAGGGTTTACATCTGCACTTAAATTTCATGTTGTTCCAAAAACAAAAGAGATGTTAGGCAAAATGACTGTCTCAGTTGACATTAACATTCATTGTTTTTGAAAAGATGCAATGAAAGTGAATAGTGACTGAGGCTGTTAGTCCTTAACATTTAGCCTTTTCCTTAAAATTCACTGTTGTGTTTCGCGGGGGGAGGGATAAAGTTTGGCACAACCATAGACAGGGCACAACAAGGTGAGGACATTTTAATTTTTGGTGTGAACGATCCTGTTCTCAGACACGTGACCTCCGACCACATGTAGGCGCTACGCATTTACAAAAACATGTCTACGCCGCGACCGGGAAGAGAAGCAGCGACGGAGCTGTCGACCAATCAGCTTTGCTTTTACAAATATCGTCAGTATCCTACACCTGTAAACCAATCAGCGATGCCGTCACTTTGGGAAACGGACTAGAGGATTTCCAAGATGGGGCTCGAAAGTACTATGGTCTGGTAAGAAATAAACAAACGCGTTGTTTTAGATATAAATGCGCCTTTTGTACAGTTAATACTCCTCCGACTTATTGTAAATACGTAGGTTTTTCGTTCTGTCACACTTTTGAGCTCATAGTTGGGAACAAGTAAGATAATTCAATAGTCGCTTTCTGGTTAGAATGACATTCTCCTGAGTCATTATTCAGCAGGTAGATATATCATAAAGAAACAGATCACTAACACACAAACACATTAATGACCCATAAACAATGACCACTTGTTTGTGAACTCGGTCTGATAGCATCTTATTCAGTCTTCTAGAACTGTCATGAAGTGATACCGAATGTGTTGTTGGTCCAACGCCCTCTAATGCTGTCTAGATAGGCAGCTTGCTTGTTTTTGATACACAGTCATTTAACTAAAGCAGTTGTCTACTGCTAGGATCTAGTTCACTCACTCTGGCTGTTATGCAAATGAAAATTGGATCACTATGTGCTAGTGTTTGATTCTTCATTCCTTGCAAATGTCAGACAGTCAAGTCACCTTTATTTATATAGCGCTTTATACTATACTGAAGGCCGTTCAGCGTTCAATTCAATAACCGTGTAATGTTAATCAATTATGAAATGAGTTCAGTTCAGCTATAGCAGCTCTAAAAAAAAAAAGTCTATAGTATCGTTATTCAGCTGGCCTCGGTTCAATGTTGATGTTATGAAATTCGTCAATTATGAAATGAAGTCGAATCAATCAGCTAACTTATAAAGCATCTGTACAGAAGACAGTAGTGTCATCATCCAGCTCAATTCAAGTTTTGTTCTCATCCGATAGTGTCATGTAGTCAAATCAATAATATTCCCAAATATTTTAAAGCACATCTAAGCAAGCCAGAGGCGACAGTGGCAAGGAATCCAAACTCCATCGGGTGACAGAAATGGGGATGGAAAAAAACCTTGGGAGAAACCAGGCTTTTTCATCCAGCTCGGAATACATCATGCCGACATTTGGTTGGAGGAAGAGTTGTCGTCTGTCTGGCAGATCTGACGTTTAGCCAGTAGTGGACGATGCCTTATCAATGACTGTAATCATGATGAAACTACTTGTCCTAGCAGGTCCTGGAATGACACATTCATAGCTGGCCATAGGGGCTCATCTAATTGACGTAGTCTTCGCAGGCATTTAAAGTCACCATGAAATCAAATTTGACAATTCTTATTTTTTTATGAAATATTGCCATTTATAATAAATGATTGATTTGTGCACATGCTTATTTTTATTCAATTCATGTGCCCTCGTAATCTTTAACCCTATCCCTCTTGCATTGACATCTCTTCTCTGACATTCACATGAGATCATAGCAATAGCAAACCACAACTATCCAATCAATTCCCGATGGACAAAATCAAGTCCCGGCCTAAATTTTTACTCATTCAAGAAGCTGTTTAATTCTGATATACAGCACAATAGGGAAGAAAACACTTTCATAACTTGCGTTTAATGCTGACTTTAAGGATACAGACCGCATGTCTGGGTGCCTCTCATCACCCAGTTTACACGATTATACTTCCATAAAATAAATGATTGTTTTAAATAGGAAACATGCTGATTGCCTTCATTTGTCTTTACAGTGTGGACAACAGTGAATACATGAGGAATGGAGACTTTCTGCCCACCAGGTTACAGGCACAGCAGGATGCGGTCAACATTGTCTGTCACTCAAAGACCCGTAGCAACCCAGAGAACAATGTGGGCCTAATCACAATGGCCAAGTAAGTTTGTTTGTGTTGTATTTTATTTCATGCAGTGGTGATGTTTGCATGTAATAACACATGGTTTGGTTTCGTGCAGTAATTGTGAGGTCCTCACCACTTTAACACCGGACTCCGGCCGCATACTCTCAAAGCTCCATGCGGTGCAGCCAGTGGGAAAAATCTGCTTCTGCACCGGCATACGAGTGGCACATGTAAGTACATTCATTGACGCTTAAAAGGGTAGTTGACCCAAAAAGATTAACATTTACTTACCCTTATTTTTTTTTTCCAAATCTGCATGACTTTTTCATTGATAAGCCATGCACAAGAATCATATGACTCCTGTACTGTATATTAATCCTTCTAAAGCCATACGATAGCTTTGAGTGATTACTTCTGTTCTGAAGGCTTTAGAAGTTTTTATTTATCTAACATGTATACACTCACCGGCCACTTTATTAGGTACACCTGTCCAACTGCTCGTTAACACTTAATTTCTAAGCAGCCAATCACATGGCGGCAACTCAGTGCATTTAGGCATGTAGACATGGTCAAGACAATCTCCTGCAGTTCAAACCGAGCATCAGTATGGGGAAGAAAGGTGATTTGAGTGACTTTGAACGTGGCATGATTGTTGGTGCCAGAAGGGCTGGTCTGAGTATTTCAGAAACTGCTAATCTACTGGGATTTTCACGCACAACCATCTCTAGGGTTTACAGAGAATGGTCCGAAAAAGAAAAAACATCCAGTGAGCGGCAGTTCTGTGGGCGGAAATGCCTTGTTGATGCCAGAGGTCAGAGGAGAATGGCCAGACTGGTTCGAGCTGATAGAAGGGCAACAGTGACTGAAATAACCACTCGTTACAACCGAGGTATGCAGCAAAGCATTTGTGAAGCCACAACACGCACAACCTTGAGGCGGATGGGCTACAACAGCAGAAGACTCCACCGGGTACCACTCATCTCCACTACAAATAGGAAAAAGAGGCTACAATTTGCAAGAGCTCACCAAAATTGAACAGTTGAAGACTGGAAAAATGTTGCCTGGTCTGATGAGTCTCGATTTCTGTTGAGACATTCAGATGTTAGAGTCAGAATTTGGCGTAAACAGAATGAGAACATGGAACCATCATGCCTTGTTACCACTGTGCAGGCTGGTGGTGGTGGTGTAATGGTGTGGGGGATGTTTTCCTGGCACACTTTAGGCCCCTTAGTGCCAATTGGGCATCGTTTAAATGCCACGGCCTACCTGAGCATTGTTTCTGACCATGTCCATCCCTTTATGGCCACCATGTACCCATCCTCTGATGGCTACTTCCACCATGTCACAAAGCTCTAATCATTTCAAATTGGTTTCTTGAACATGACAATGAGTTCACTGTACTAAAATGGCCTCCACAGTCACCAGATCTCAACCCAATAGAGCATCTTTGGGATGTGGTGGAACGGGAGATTCGCATCATGGATGTGCAGCCGACAAATCTGCGGCAACTGTGTGATGCCATCATGTCAATATGGACCAAACTCCCTGAGGAATGCTTCCAGCACCTTGTTGAATCTATGCCACGAAGAATTGAGGCAGTTCTGAAGGCAAAAGGGGGTCCAACCCGTTACTAGCATGGGGTACCTAATAAAGTGGCCGGTGAGTGTATATATATATATATATATATATATATATATATATATATATATATATATGAAGAGTTCAGATGCATAAGCCTCTAAATGCCATCTGAAATTTTCTTCTAAAATTATCATTTTTATCAAGCTCGTATATTTAAATTCAGTAATTTCACTTAAATGACAATTAATGGGTAATTTTCCTTGCCATTTAAGTGAAATTATTGAACTTAAATATACGAGCTTGATAAAAATGATCATTTTAGAAGAAATTTTCAGATGGCATTTAGAGGCTTTTGCATCTGAACTCTTCATATATATATATGTGTGTGTTGGATAAACAAAAAACAATTAATAGACATCATGTACAAGCTGTTTTATTGATATCTTTCCAGTAAGTCATTCTATATATTTCTTTAGTGAACAATTTTGTGATAAAATCAACTAAATTTTAAAATTGAAATTGTTTCATATTAAAGAAATGAACACAAGCAAGAAATAGACGCTGGAGAGTCAAAATGCGCCATTGGAGAGGCGCTAATGAAACACAACTGTTTCCGTCATTGATTTCGGCCCTTTAAAACCATTACGTGGGCCAAAATTTCAGAATAAACACTTTATATATAGACGTCTCTGCATTTTAAACAGATGTAATAATTGACGACATATATAATATATATATATATATATATATTTCTTATATATGTTGAACCCTTAATCTCCATTCTTTGTAATTGCTTCGAAAAAACTTCCTGTAAATTCTTCAGAAATTTTCCTTTTGTGTTCTGCAGAAGAAAGAAACTCGTACAGGTTTTGGTAATTTTTCTTTGAAAAGTGAAAGTAGTATTTTAATCCTCTAACATTTACTTTTGTGTATGTCTACATGTAGTTGGCACTAAAGCATAGACAAGGCAAGAACCACAAGATGAGGATTGTCGCTTTTGTGGGCAGCCCAGTGGAGGACAACGAAAAAGATGTATGTTTTTATTTATTTATTATTCATAAATGACAAATGCTTTTCATCTTCCATGTTGATCAAACTGTCTTTATTTTAGGTTGTAAAAGTTATAACCATTTTTTTATTCAAATCTTTTCCAGCTGGTGAAGTTGGCAAAACGGTTGAAAAAAGAAAAAGTCAATGTAGATCTGATCAATTTCGGAGAAGAGGTGACTGCTCAAAACTTTCTTACCTGTTAATCACTTAAAAAAATCTTTCAGAATTTTCTTACCTACATTTTTCGCTTTGTCCCTTTTAATCAACCTGTTCAGGAGGTGAACACAGAGAAACTGACTGCGTTTGTGAACACTCTGAATGGAAAGGAGGGCACAGGTTCTCATCTGGTCACGGTTCCCCCTGGGCCCAGCCTGGCTGATGCCCTGCTCTCTTCTCCCATCCTGGCTGGTGAGGGTGGTACCATGATGGGCCTGGGTGCAAGTGATTTTGAGTTTGGAGTGGACCCCAGTGCGGACCCAGAGCTGGCCCTGGTAATATACAAATTCATCTCTGGGATAATTGCACTGAAGAATGAATCCATAAACGTAAAAGTGAAATGTCATTTTTTTTACCGGTGACACTACTTTTATATCTGTTTAAAATGCAGAGACGTTTATAAGTAAAGCGTTTATTCTGAAATTTTGGCTGACGAAATGGTTTTAAAGGGACGAAATCAATGACGGAAACAGTCATTAGCGGCTCTCCATTTGGCGCACTCTCCAGCGTCTATTTCTTGCTAGTGTTGATTTCTTTCATATGAAACGGTTTCAATTTTCACATTTAGTTGATTTTATCACCACATTTTTTACTAAAGAAAGATATAGAATGACTTACTGGAAAGATTTCAATAAAACAGCTTGTAAACATGATATCCCATAACATTACAATTACCCCAGGAAAGCCATTCAATCTCTATATCTCATTAGTTAGCAAGAAATAAATTACTCTTAGAGAGCAGCATTTTACTAAATATATGCAATGTATTACATATTCATTATATTTATACTTAACATGTCAGTGATGTATTCATTATTTAATGTATGTTTGGATAAATCTGTCTTGAAAACAACTTATTTATTACAGCCATTGTTTAAATGTTTATATTTCACCAACAAACTGGAGTAGAAACCTAATTCTATGATTCTATTTCTGGATTATTACATAAACTTTAAGTTTGTTGTTCAGGTAAAAACTAATTAAAAAGTCTAAGATTAATACAATTATACAAAACATTTTTTTTTTTTTAAATAAGAACATTTTCGGTTTTCAGCCAAGTTCGTCCTGAATTTTCTGTCTCGGCCCAGAATTTTAATTTCGGTGCATCTCTTCTCAAAATGGGTGAACACTAAAGCTCTGTGGTACATCAGCATTGCTCTGTTTGTACAACTTCAGCAGCATTATTGAATGATCAATTCCCCCACATTGATTCAAATTATTAAAACAATTAGCAACAATTTTAGAATGTTGTTTAGGGCAATCTCACTTGAGATCTATTCTGGTGACATTAAAAGGGGAGATGTTTATTCGAGTTGCTTTTGATATACAGGCGCTGCGTGTATCTATGGAGGAACAAAGGCAGAGGCAGGAAGAGGAGGCTCGTAGGGCGGCCGTCCAATCAGCAACTGAAGCTGGCGTTCCCGCCGCAACCGCTGACGGTAAACACGTGTGGATGTTTGAAATACTGAAGGATGGTGGTGGGCACAGTGGTTCTGGGCAAATAATCGGAAGGGTAACACTTCATATTAATTTTCATTAATAAATGTTAAACAAACATTATATAACGCTTAACAGATCATTGGTTAATATATATTCACATAGCTAGAAATTTGAGATAATGTGCTGGCTAATGTTTACTAATGAACTTATTAAATATTATGTAATGATTATCAGATCATTATTTAATGTTAATAAAATTGCTACAATTTTCACATTACCCAATTATAAATTGTTTGAAATTTACAAATGTTGTGGAAAAATAGTCATTTTAAGCACTTTTAATACTATTCATGTTAACATATTATTATTTATTATTTATGCACATTATTATTTATTTATTATATCAACCGCAGTCTGTAAAGGTCATACATTTGGTCTTCTTTTTTTTTTTTTACAATTCATTTGTTAATTATTTGTTCATGTTTTTGCAGTACTCAATCTAAAGCTGAAACCATTCATTATTTATAAATGTTTATACACATTTACTAACCATTAGTTATCTCAATGGCAAAGTGCTCCAAATGACCTGAATTCACCCTATTTACTCATCTTTACAAAGCATTTATGAATTATTTGTTCATGTTTTTGCAGTACCCAATCTAAAGTTGAAACTACTCATCGTTTATATGTTTACTATGAATCATTTAGTACCTTTATGGACATTGGACTTTTAGCTGCTGTAACAATGTTTGTGTACAGGGTTAAGTTTAGCTAAATGCTTGCTAAAGACATAATAGCACCACATACTTGTAATTTGGGTGCAAAATATATTTTTATTGCCTCAACAGGATATTCCTCGAATCATACATCAACAGGAGAAAAGTCAAATTTTCAAGAAAATACTTGTTCGTTTATCAAAACAATGTAATATAAAATTTTGAACTGTGTCCCCTTATAGTAATCAAATTGACCTCTGTACACTGTCGACACCTTAACAAACCCTTAAACCTACCCGCACCACCAAACCGGTCCCTAACATTACCTGAATCACACCTCAATAGCGGCAAGTGTTTTGCAATAGAAAACAAAAAGTACTTTTTTCCCCTCTACATAAGTACATAGTATTTAAAGAAACCTAATATAAAGTGGGACCAGACATTCTTATATTGTTAAATTTTCTGTTAAACATCCGGATCATTCATAGCCACCAAACGACTTTTTGCATTTGTAAATTTAAAAATAAAGTGCATAAAGTAATAAATGAACTGATGTTTAATGACATTTGTAAATTTTTTCAAGAAGTGCATGATCATATGAATTGAAAGTTTAATGACATTTGTAAGCATTTTAATTTACATTAAATAATGATCTGTTAATCAATCATGTAATATTTAATTGGGTTCTTTAGTAAACATTAACAAGCACATTATCTCATATTTCTAGCTGTGAATATATAATAACTAATGATCTGTTAAGCATTATATAATGTTTGTTAATGATTTATTAATTAAAGTTATATATAAAGTGTTACCGCATATGGTACAAAAAAAACATTTTATATCTTTTTTTTTTACATTTATGCATTTAGCAGACTCTTTTATCCAAAGCGACTTACATTGCATTCCAAGATACACATTTACTTTCTTATCAGTTCTTGCTTTCCCTGGGAATCAAACCCATGACCTTGGCGTTGCAAGCACCAACGCTCTACTGCTTGAGCTACAGAAAAGCCTTTTGATCTTATAAATTTGATCAAATTACAAATATTTCATCATATATATATTTGGTATATATTTTACTAGATAAAATAAATACGTTTTTTTTTTCTTCTCTTCTGCCTTTCATATCATTAACACAGTCCTGAATAACCTTTTTTTAAATGCTGAATCAGTTGACTCATTTGTGCGGCCTATTCCTTTTACCTTGAAGTCGATTCCCGTAGCAGACGGTGCTGTTTGTTCTCTCCCTAAGAATCAGAGGAAGCTCTTCTGAAGATGTCTGTCTCTCAGCCCGAGAGTGCTGTGGCAGCACTGCCAGACTTCAGCAGCATGACAGAGGAGGAGCAGATAGCCTATGCCATGCAGATGTCCCTGGCAGGTGGAGGTTTGTCTCGCCCTCTTGTACCTTGTTAATCTTAGAACATTGTGTGCTTGACATAGGATGTAATATTGCTCATTATCCCTCTTATGTCAGAATTTGGAGAATCAATGGATACGGGAGCTCCAATGGACACTGCAGAATCTAAGGTAATTAAAAATATTGTCTGCTGGGCTCATCAGTTTCAGTATTCTAAAAAATAACTTCATTTTTAATTTTATAGTTTCAAATTGAGCAGTAACCCCTGGTGACTTGCACTTTTTAACTGATTCTACAGGAAGAGGATGATTATGATGTAATGCAGGACCCAGAATTCCTCCAAAGTGTCCTGGAGAATCTACCTGGTGTTGACCCCAACAATGAGGCCATCCGCAATGCCATGGGCTCCCTGGCCTCTCAGAGTGGTAACAAACAAGAGGGGAAAAAAGATGATGAGAAGAAGAAATAAATTCAAGTGTTCTGTGACTGATTGTGATTGCTGTACAAGCCATTTGACATGTGAAATGCAGAAATGAGTTAAATTCAAGTGGCCAGCAGAAGTCTTTATAAAAGCAGATTTAGATGCATAATGAGTTGCAATCAGACATTCATAACCAAATTACTGCAATGTTGTGTGGTACCTCAAAAATTCACACATGGCTTGCTTTTTTCCCTTTTTGCTGTGCGCAATTGATTAAATATTTGATAATCCCATGCAAGACATGTAATCTGAATGGTTTTCTTTTTTCTATTGCCATTAAAATTACATCTGACCAGAAGCCTTACAGGTCCTTATTTCGCTAAGAAAAATGTTTTACCTTGGCTTGTCAGTAACAATATAATGAAAATATTACACGACACGTAGTATATTTTATTAAAAGAAATCTGACTACAATGACAAGCATATAGAAATTATCAAATGTTCTACACATTATTTACAATATAGATTATATTTGTGTCCCATCCAGACATAATATATGAATGCTCTAGGTTAACCTATATTTAACCACATCTCAATATTACAAAATTTCAATTGAAAACGTGTAACTACGAGATTTTGACGGAGAGGACTAGCAGGATGTGTAGTTATGAAGTTTTATTTATAGCTATTTACAGATCCTTTACAGAACCAAACCTCTCACTGAAGGCACAAATTAAGAAATCAAGACAAATGAGCAGTACAGAGATGATTTGAGAAGGCATAGTGACATGACCCTTGTAGCACATGGCTAGTGGGCAACAACGGTTTAAACTAAATGAACCTGAGGGCTCAAAGAGCATGTTAGAGGAAAGAGGTATGGTAATCAACTAAATTCAAGATCAACTAAAATACAAGATAAACATTTAGCCGATATTTGCTTCAAACATGCAAAAACAAAGTGTAAAAAAGATAATAGTGTCAACACTTGGGAAAGCATCTACCTTCCAACATTATCAAAGTTCAATGTACTTGTACATACGTATCTCCCATTGCATGAAGTATGTAATGTTCATAAAGGCTCAGCACGCTGCTAAGTTTTTCAGTGCAGTCTGCACATTCGAATCTCTCCCCTGACTCTTCTTCTTGAGCAGTCGCTTCTACCTCCATATCAACACTTGTCTCCACAAATCTAGTTCTCTGATGCGTGCAGCTGTAATTATGTTCACCATTTGCCATCTCTTTTGGGCTTTCACTTGAGTCTAGGTTGGTGGTTTCCTGACCTGCTGTGGCCTGAGGTAGATGTGTGCTGTCAGACTGAGCAGTGATTTCACTGTTTGGAAGTTCAGGACTGGTATTCTGAGAGTTTGAGATATCCTCATGTTCATCAGGGTCCAAATTAATGACTGGAATCTGTACTCTGCGACTAAAGGGGACATAGAGCCTGTCAGGGTGGGAATAAACATACAGGCTTTCATCATCGGGTATGCCATCAAGTTTGAGGTTTGATATATGATTCCTTCGAGTGGAGGATAGGGTAGATGGTGTCTCACTACAAGAAGAATCTGACAATTTTGAGGTAGGTACTATTGCTGAATGGACATGACTCTTTGCATCTCTGGAATGGCGTATCTGATGAGCGTAGAGCAAATCCCCCGTTGAAAAGCTAGCTTTACATCTCTTGCATTTGTGAGGAAAATCGAGAGGCTTTGAAGGAATATCAGGGAGGACCGGACCATGGTATGTGGTGTGTGTTTTCAAGTGTTCCTTTAAGACTCTTGAATTTGTGAATGAGAGATTGCAAGGGAGACAAATATGAGAAGTAGAACCATTGTGCAGAAGACTGTGCTTGATTAAGTTTGTTAAACTACTGAAAGTCTTAGAACAGACATCACATTTGAGACTTTTACAAAGTTGTTTATGAGACTCACATTGGTGAGCATGTAAGCTTGGCTCCTGAATGAAGGTTCTGGGACAGAGCGAACAAGCATACGCTTTCTCTCCAGCATGGTCAATCATATGTTCTTTAAAGGAGCTAAAGAAGCGAAACTGCAGATTGCACTGATTACAAGAGTAGCAACGGCTTTTTAGACGATGACGTCGCTGATGTAGCCATAGTTTACTCCACCTTTCAAAGAACTGTCCACAATGTGCACAGGTATATCTGAAACCAGGAGCATGCATTTGCAGATGAGCACTCAAAGTCCGGTACTGCTCAAATCGCTGACCACAACGTGAACACTTGAATTTCCAAAGACTCCGAGTGATTTCAATGCATTCTAGAGAGCTACTTGTGGAAGCACATCTAACATCAGAATGAGTGGGAGATTGGGCAATTGGGAGCTTGATGGGTGACTGGGTAGAATAAATTTTAGGAATTTCAGAAAGATCTGTCTCTTTTGTTTGTGTAAGTTCCACATCTATCGATTGAGGCAGTTGTGGGAGTTGTTCTGAGCTGGTCGGCATTTGGGAATTCAGGTGAAATCCTGTACTTGATAGAGTCTGAGATGAGGTAGGTTTACACTTTGAAGGGTAGGTTTGGGAAACACCTTGCATGATTTCAGAGAGTGATGCACCACAAATCTGCTCCTCCCCACTTGACTGGCAACAAACCTCACAATGAACATTCATATCTGAATCCTTCTCATAACACTGTCCACAAGAAAAACAAATGTATGGGGGAGAGCTGGTATGTGTTTGAAGGTGAAGAGTGTATTGGCACCATTTCCTGAAAAGCTGTTTGCATATTTGGCACTTGAAGAATACTGGTGTGTTCACTTGACCATCAACTCCTTGACTTACAATAAAGCCCTCAATGTTACCACTTGCCCCATCATTCCTCCTTGCAATGCAAGTTTTGGATGCCTGGTGCATCCTAAGTGCAGACAGGGCACTGAATGCATGACCACAGTGAAAGCAGGAGAAAGGGGTCTCGCCGGCATGGTCTTGAGAATGCTTTTTTAGAGCCTTTAGCTGGTTAAATCCTTTTCCACAAATTGAACATGCATATGGTTTAACAGGCCAGTGGCTTTTTTCATGAGCTGTGAGGCTTGATGGTTTCCAGAACTTCTTCCCACAGTCCTTACAAGTCAAGGGCTTCTCCACTTCATGTGATTGCATGTGATTCTGCAATTTAACGTGGCTTACAAAGTTTTCCTTGCAAATAAGGCACCTGTGATTGTTTGGGGTCTCTGAACACACATCTGATAAAGTATTTTTCTTGCTCTTAATGCCCTTCTGTGGTTCAGTGATTGTTTTTGATTCATGCAGGTGGACTTTAAAATGACATAGCAAATTTTCTTTCTGCAAGAATTTTTGGCTACAGCAAGGACAAGGAAAAGAGGTATCCTGTTTATGTACATTACGGTGAGACTTGAGTTTAGACAGTTGAGCAAAGGTTTTTCCACAGATCTTGCATTTGTAGGGTTTGTCACCTGTATGAATGCGTTGATGAATGGCATATGCTGTAATGTGCCGAAAGGAAACACCACAGTATTTGCATGTGAGAGGTTTCTTCATTATTTCTTTAGGCTTGGATCTCATTGTTTTCTTTTTAGACACCTTTTTTGGCATTACAACACATTCCTCACTATCCTGTGTGAAGCCATCCACTTTATGTTCTGTAGATGTTTGAAATGCGTTTTCTATTTCAGACAAGTTGTCAAGTAATTTTTTTCCTGACATTTCCACACTTTGTCCATCTGTTTGCTGAGTACATTTCAGCTCAATGTTGGGTTTAATTTTTGTATCCAGAAAAATGTGTTCTGACTCCTCTTTGACCACATTGCTAGAAATTAAGTTGCAAATTCCACTAGAGACTCCCCCAGAGAGTCCTGTATTATCAATAACCGCAAATAAATGGTTTCCATTTGGTTCAGCATCGTGTTCTTTGTACTTCTGTACTTCTTTCATTGAATTGGAGGATAGGTGAGTGAAAGAAGTGGACATTTGAGTGGTAGTTTTCTCCTTATCATTGTTCTCCGATGTAACTGTATTATTCTGGTCCTCAGTGGCACATTCATTAGTTATACTAAACGTTGTCAGTAAACTTTTGGCTGGTTCAGAACAATCTTGTCTTTTGTCATTTTTGTTTTTTGTTGTTAATCTTTGAAGCTCTTCATGATCAGTTACAAGATCAGGGGGTGGTTCTTTAATTTTTCGTCTCTTCCGACCACGTTTTGCTCCTTTCACTACTTTAACTGTTGCCTTACTCTCAATCTTTATATCTGCCAGGACATCTCCATCCTGTATAGCAGTTTTTTCACAGAGTTCCAATTTCTTTGCTGTCCTAGGCATAGGCAAAGATGTTTCCCCTTCCTCATTGAAATTGTTTGTGGAGTTTTGAGGGATGGAATGTATATCTGCTTTTTGAAAACCTTTGACTGAAGGTTCAGATGTTCTGCTGGATACTCTCAAGCTTGACAACTTAAGTCTTTTAAAGTTCTTCCCTTTTTTATACTTAGGTGCAGAGATGTTGTGTGACAAGTCATCAGTAACACTCTGAAGGGATTCTGAGGGATCAGTCCCCAATTGTTTGGTAAAAGTTACATTATCCACTTTCACTACCTTCTTTTTAAGGGATTGGACTTTCTGCTTCACTGGACTTGCAGCTGCTTTGGCAGCATTTTCTGTGCTGTCCTGACACGAAGAGAGGTCCGAGATCTGGACAGATGGAGAGGTGTTATCTTCTAAATGTGCTATAGATAACTTCTGTCTCTTGTTTTTAATTGAGGATGGTCTTCCTCGTCTTGGTGACCTTTGCTTAGTGTACTGGCCTTCACAATCATCAGGATGCATGGAGCTGGAAAGAGACTCTGTGCTGTCCTGACATGAAGAGAGATCTAAGAACTGGACCGATGGAGAGGTGTTATCTTCTAAATGTGCTATAGATAACTTCTGTTTCTTGTTTTTAATTGAGGGTGGTCTTCCTCGTCTTGGTGACTTTTGCTTAACAGTGTACTGGCCTTCACAATCAGTAGGTTGCATGGAACTGGAAAGAGTCTCTGTGGTGTCCTGACACGAATAAGGGTCTAAGATCTGGACAGATGGAGAGGTGTTATTCTTTAAATATGATATAGATAACTTCTGTTTCTTCCTTTTTATTGAGGGTGGTCTTCCTCGTCTTGGTGACTTTTGCTTAACAGCGTGCTGGCCTTCACAATCTGCGGGTTGCATGGAACTGGAAAGAGTCTCTGTGCTGTCCTGACATGAAGAGGGATCTAAGATCTGGACAGATGGAGAGGTGTTATCTTCTAAATATGCTATAGATAACTTCTGTTTCTGGCCTTTTATTGAGGGTGGTCTTCCTAGTCTTGGTGTTTTCTTAATGTACTGGCCTTCACAATCTGCAGTTTGCATGGAACTGGAAAGAGTCTCTGTGCTGTCCGGACATGAAGAGAGGTCTGAGAACTGGACAGATGGAGTAGTGCTATCTTCTAAATGTGCTATAGATAACTTCTGTTTCTTGCTTTTTATTGAGGGTGGTCTTCCTCGTCTTGGTGACTTTTGATTAACAGTGTGCTGGCCTTCACAATCAGCTGGTTGCATGGAACTGGAAAAAGTCTCTGTGCTGTCCTGATATGAAGAGAGATCTGAGATCTGGACAGATGGAGAAGTGTCATCTTCCAAATGTGCTATAGATAGCTTCTGTTTTTTGCTTTTTATTGAGGGTGGTCTTCCTCGTCTTGGTGACTTTTGCTTAACAGTGGACTGGCCTTCACAATCAGCAGTTTGCATGGAACTGGAAAGAGTCTCTGTGCTGTCCTGGCATGAAGAGAAATCTGAGACATGGACAGATGGAGTGGTGTTATCTTCTAAATGTGCCATAGATAACTTCTGTTTCTTGCTTTTATTTGAGGGTGGTCTTCCACGTCTTGGTGACTTTTGCTCAACAGTGTGCTGGCCTTCACAATCATCAGGCTGCATGGAACCAGAAAGAGTCTCTCCAAGCCTCGTATGACACTCAATGATGTCTAAAGAGCCCTGAGTTGACACATTTTGAACAAATGGACCCGAGCTTGTTTTTTGTGTGCGGGTTGATTTTCTTGATTTCATTACTGGTTCTTCTGGAATAACTGCTGTCCTCTGTGAGTTATTAGAAATTGGAATTTGTGTGTTGTTTTGAAAATCACAGACAATTCTGTTATCATAAGATATTTCTTTATGTTCCTCATCTTTAACCGTTTGAGTTAACAGGCCCGCTATCTTCTTTCGCCTAGCTTTTCTACTCTTTGTTTTAGGGGTTTTTGTGGCTTTGATATCTTTAATTCTACTCTCTTCCTCTTCTTTTTCAGTCTGTGGTTCTACAGTCTGACCATCATGTAGTTTACAGAAATCTTGGATCTGTGTAAAGGTGACCATGACACCTGCCTCATCTGATCCAGTATTTTTCTCTTGAGACAAAGAAACATTAGCAAATTCATGCGTTTCTGCAATTTGCTTGGATTTTTTGGCTTTCTCCTTCTTCTGCTGGTCACAGCTGTCTGCTTCTAACGTTTCAAAATTCTCAAAGGGTACCTCCCGCACAACAGATGGCGCGTCAGACTTTCCGTCCTCTCCGAGAGCCAGCTCTTGAATGTTACTTTGTTCATTATCTTCTTTTTGCACTAGCAATTGTTTCACTTGTGTTTTCTTTGCCTTCTTCAGCGAGCTCTGAGAGCATGCAACATCTTCAGTGAAAACCTGGTTTTCAACATGACTTTCAGCTGATTCATTAAAAATGTCTGTTTTTATGCAAGGGTCTTGTGATGCATCCTTCTCCAGAGATATTGGTGGAGGCAAAAGTGCTGACAAAACCGTATGATGTTCAGCATGGTCCTCTGGTTGAACATTTCTGACTTTTAGTGTTGATGTCTTCTTTTTCATACGTTTCATTTTCAATTCATTTGTGTTTCTGTTAGAAACTGAATATTCTTGCTGCACAGTTGCTGAAAAAGACTGTTCTCCAATTTTTCTGATTGCTTGGGTAACATGTGTTTTGCGTTTAGTGACCTTTTTACTCTGTCTTTTCGTCTTCACTTTTATCTTCTTTTGGTGTACACCATCTGAATTATCCATTTCTGTAGTTGACGCAGAATCAAATTGATGGCGTTCTTGTTGCATTGATTGGTCAATTTCAGGTGTTGCTGCTTCACCTTTAATGTCAGACATTTTCTTAGATTTTTTTGGTGTGCTGTGTGTAAATGAAGTTGAAACACATCCAGTGTGCTGCAAAGTGGCTGTAGAAGTCTGCATGATGAAAAGAGCAGTTGCATGGTTGTCCTTCACTTTCTCTGCAATTGCAAGTCTTTTTTCTTTTAAAGTCATCTGTGAACTGGAGGCCACTATGTCTGCACTAGATTTTGAGGTTATTGCAACAAAATCTCCATGCTGGTTTGCAGGGAGTATTTCTTCTGCCTCATTTTTTCTTTTGGTTCCAATCTTTTTTCTTGGCTTTTTCAGTGTTTTGGTTCGTCTAAAACAGCTTGAAGAGTCAATCTTTGGAGGTGAAATAGAATTTTCTTGTGTCACAAATGCTAATATTGTGTCTTCAACCAAATTATCATTTAAGTAGTTGTCATTTGTTTTGTTTCTAGAGGGACTTTTAACTTGCACGGTCTTTTCAGGATTCGAAACCACAATAGATGCAAAATCTTCTGAAGGCAGTACAGTAACATCTTCCTTTTGGCTAGTAGTGGATGTTTGTGCCTCCATAAATTTGATTTTTGTCTTTCTCCTTTTACTTGACGTCTTTTCTGTTTTCTTTTGGCTGACACCTGAAATGTCAGTTACTGTAGAAGACATAGAATCAACTGAAGAAATTGACTGATTCAAATGAACATTTTCACAGCTCTCACTGACTGTGTTATGAGAAAAAATTGTGTCAAATGTTTTTCTTGGACTGAACCTTCTTATAGTTGGTTGCACAATGCTAGCATCAGATTCTGAGAGTGGATTCAAAACACTTTGTTGAGCTGTTGTTTGGTCAACTGTAGGTATATGTACTGCTTTACATTTAATATCTGACCATTTCTTTTTCAGTGACTTCCTTTGCGTGCTGAGAACAACTGGAGACTCAACTTCAGTTCCCCCAGTTGGAATACAATCTATTTGCTTCAGAGTGGCTATAGAAGGTTGTATGTCCAAAAGAGTAGTGTCACAGTCATCTGTTCTAGTAGCCTTCTTTACAGATCTTTCTACTTTCAAAGTCCTTGTATTGGAAATCACCATGTGTTCCTTAGATTTTGATAATGGTAAGGGAATATCCTCTTGTTGGGATTGTGTTGCCTTCTTGATATCTGCTCTTTTCTTTTGCTTTGATTTCTTTGGGTTTTTCTCAGGGCTTATAATGTTTGAAGATTCATTTACTGAGGTTGAAACAGAATCTGCTTGACTCACAGACTCTAGTAAAGACTGACTATTAAGCAGACTAGTTGCATGCTCATCATTTTTGCCTTTAGAAGCTTTTATACCAGGTCTTCTCACCTTCGGATGCTTCTTGAAGTCCATTAGGTCTGCCTCAACTTCTGTAAATGTTGTGGGTTCATCATGTGGGTCGCCTTTGCTTTGTAGTGTTTGCAGAGCATATTTTTTTGTTTGCAATGTTTTCTTTTTTGTAGATTTTTCTGGACTGCACTTAGCAATACTGGACTCTAATCTAGAGGTGGCTTGTTGGATTATTTCTGGGTTGCTGACTTCTTTTACCAGGGTGGCGTCACTGACCTGAAAATGTGATGTACAGTCCTCTTCTGAGGACAAGACAGTGGCTTGAGACAAACACTGATTGCTAAATCTAGCAGATTTTTTTGCTTTTAAACGTAACCTTGTTTTGTTCTTCAGTTTCCTTCTAGAAACAGCCTTCCTGTCGATCATAGCGGTTGACGGTGCTTTTACCTGAGAGGTTTCAGAGCAGTTATGATCTGGATTTTGTGAGGTTTCTGCTGTATCTGCCACTAGCTCAGGTTGTGTCATCCGCAGTTGTGATTTTCCTCTAGATGAAGGTGGGTTTACATCACCATTTGCAATTAAGTCCTCCTCTTTCAGTGCAGTGTTGTCATGATTAGTCAATGAAAAGTTTTGATTAGTGTCTTCACCTTCAATTGTGTCTGGTTTGTCAGCACTGTCCGAAATTACTGATCTGTACACAGAACAGTCATCTCTTTTATTAGATTTGTGTATTGGTCCATTTAATTCCTCAAGTTCAGATTTTTTTCTTTTTCTTGCTTTCTTATGCTTTTGCAATGCTTTCTGTAGGTTAGGCTGAGAGGAGCAATCGATCCTTAACGTGGGAGAAGGTGGAGCTGCATGAACATTCTCAGTGGGAGGAGGAATACTGCTTTCTGAAGTAATGTTGAGAAATGTCCTTTCATTTTTTTCAGAGTTTTGTACCTTTTCATCACAAGGCAGAAGAACTGTACTTGGATTTAATTCGTCACTTTCCTCTGGTTCTATCTGAGAATCCTTACATTTATAATCAAGGTGAATTATGTTGGATACAACAGTTTGATGTGGTACTGTCTCTGATCCTGAAGAAAAGTTCTGAATATCAGGGGAAGATTCTGTTTCCATCTTTAGACCGAGTTCTGCATTTTTTGTGTTAACTGGTGTCTTTTGAAAAACAGTTTGAATTTTTCCTGGTACAGACAGGCTGCTCTCTGAGGTCCCATCTTCTGTTGGAATCTGCAGTTTTGAGTTTTCACATTCGACCACAGCTGTATTTTGACTGCCCACTGAGGCTGGAGAAAGTACATGATCTTGGTTTTTTAGTTTACTAGTGTCAGGAAGACATGCAGCACTTTGCTCTATTAATGTAGTCTCAGAGGCATGCAGATTGCTTGTGTTTACCCTCTTGTCTTGCACATCATATTGTAAGGAATGATCATGGGTGTTAACTGAAGTGTTTCCATCTGTAACCTCTGCTTGGTGACAGTCCTTTTGAAGATCAAGATGAAGACCATATACAGAAGAACCTTCAAGAACAGTTTTGTTTTTTACTGTTGCATGTTTGAAGCAAATACTTGTACCCGCCGTTTTCCTAGGACTGACATCTTTGCACGACTTGGGTCCTTGTGTTGTTCCCTGGAGGATGTGTTCAACAGACTGCTTGACCGAAGGAACACCCAGGAACTCTTCACTTTTCATAAAACCTTCTGATGAGGAAAAAGGAGTGTATGAACTCCTATTAAATCCTGGTAAAAACCCTGGCTCATTTTCTCTGATTCCAGTCATTCCCAGTTCCTCTTTCCTTAGAGATGTTCCAACAACTAATATGCTTGGTTCCTCATTTTCCCCCTGCAAATAGATGAAATATGAGACAATAAATTGATTATTTGTTCTTTGATTGCTTGAATGCTGTTTTATAAAATCTACATTCAAAAGATTTTTGATATCAGCTCCTACCATTTCCAGAACATCTTGCTTTTTACTGATGCCATCTGACAACATTGAAATAAAGGAATCCGGTTCTCCTTTCACTCCTTGACCATCCTGCTTCTCATTTAGTTTGGATCCTGATATCTTATAGTCGTCCATTAATGTAAATTTTGCCTCAGTTTCAGGTCCTTTATATAGAGGATTTAAGTCCATCAAGGGGCCACATACATCCATGGATAAAGTCTGTTCCATTTCCATTCCATTACTCATCTCTAGAGCATCTTTGATCACTGATGTCCAATTACAGTTTCCTTGGGCCACCTCTCGGTCCTGTGAAAAAAATAATGGAGGTGACAATGGAGAAATAACATTTATTTTGGGCGTGCGCTGTAGAGGTCACATACCTTATCTTGAGGCACATATTGGGCACATCTGGGTGGAAGCATGTGTGTCACACTAGTTGATGCTTCACACAAAGGGTCTTTCAGACAATCGCTTTTTTCCCTTCTCTCCACTACTATCTTTTCGTCCACTGCAGTACCAGGTTTAACGAGAGAATTATTATTGGGAGAATACGAATATTTAACAGTTGTCATTTCTGAGGAAGTTCCATGGTAATCTGGTAACAAAGCCTTAAATGCACCACTCATACAAGATGACAGCGATGAAATGGGTTCTCCAGCAGCAGAGCTGTCTTCTATCAAGTCATGATCCTAAAAAAAAAGGGGCAAAAAAGATATTTAAGTTTAGAAGTGAGGAGCTGGATGCAACCTAATAATGTTGCTCTTCAGCCTCACAATTGATATATCACTTACCTGTGGCTGTGTTTGGAGCCAGGTACTGTGGGAGAACTCTTCTGTTCTTTCTCCGTAATTCCCCTCAGTCATTACTTTATCATAATGTACAGATATATAGTTATTGTAACCTACCTCCTGACGTTCCCCTGCTATATTATAGGGAACCCTGCTGTTATGGCTTCCATGTTTATTCCATGGTGGTAACTTGCCGTCCATAGTGCCCAAAGGGTTGATCTGATTTAATATACTCTCATAAAATGCCTGTAAGGGGAAAATAGTTTAGATTTAGAAATTAGATTCAGTTTAAAGCTAATTAAATGGCAGAATTTTTGCATTAAAAAAAACAAACATTTTCAGAAAACAAACAAGGCAAACCATGATATATAGTCTTAAACAACAAACATAGCAGAATTTTTATTCATATTTGTTCCATTTCGTCCCACTATTGTATTTTATGCTGCATTTACTTATATTCTTTCTTTTGTTTTGTGTCTGTTGTGACTTTCTTTTACAAGCAACATGGTTAATCATAATAAATGTCAAGATCTGAGAATGTTTTTAGATTAAAAAAAACTTTTACTACCAAAATGACTGAGTATTATTTGCAGACTTTACACATTTTTTAGATTTTACACATTTTTAATATTTAAAAATAAATTCTGTTTAATTCTTATAATTATGATATATTATAATTATATTGTCATGAAACACCCATGGTTTAGCACTGCTTGTTCACACCTTAGATTTGTAAAAAAAAAAAATAAGCGTGTAAAGCTGTGGAAAAGTGGGAGTATAGAGGGTGGGGAGACAACAACCAATAAAACACAGACCTACTATATCTATATCCTACTACATCACACAGACAAATTAATATTAAAATATGAGTATAAAAAACAGTTGATGTATTTAAAAAAATTATAACCCTATGAAAAAAATCTCCCAAAAATCGTATCATTAGAGACTACTAACAACCATCATTAAATCAAACGCTTAAAATGTGTGGATTAGTGATGCGGTTATATCCGCGAATAATACGCGGCTCGGGCGAGCCAAGTAATAAAAAATAACATTCCAAATCGGGTGGATAAGAGATAAATCATCATTAGCGTGTTGATTTTATTAAAGACACGTAACTGTCATTTCACAGGAAAACGCAAAGAACTTGCTCACGGAAAACTAATCAAGGAAAACAGAGCACCTCCTAGTGGACAGTATATAAAACACAAAGGGAAAAAACCTACAAAAAATTGCTTAATAACCTAACATCCTTAACTAAAAATATATACAGAAATTATTCTGATAAAAGTGTTTTCCAACATTACGTTGGAAATATTAGAGATTTTTCGTCAGGCACTAATTTGCAGACTCTCATTAAGCAGTTGAGGGGTCCACTTGTTTAAGCAGTAATGGAGACAAAACAGATCCTACACAAATATAAAAAAGGAGAATTAAAAACAAAACAAAAGGAAATAAAAACACTGTGGAAGCGTTTTAGTGCAGTAGCCTAGTTAACCAGAATGAATCAAGTGCTGGGTATGTGATATGTAAGAGTGTTCTTTTCTCCAAGAAAAAACCCAAGAGTCTGAAGTGAATGTTGGTCAACAAAAAGACTTCAGGAAATAATATACACATACTTCACAACTTATTCAGAGAAATTATGCTGACTGTGTATGGATTTAAAGACATGAAGCTATTTTCAAGCATTTATACTTTTGCTCCAAGCATGATGATGCATGGTAAACTTTTTTAATATAATATAGTGCAATTTAGTAATAGGGGATTGTATGTATTGTAATATTTAATGTATATTTGAATCAATTGGTCTGAATCCCAAATAAGTTCATGCTTAATATTTCCTGCATAATTACTTACATAAAGAGTAAGTAGTTAGTAGTTACAATTAGTATTTTGTTTTAGTTCAGTTACCCGAGTCAGCAGCATGCAGTAGACACACTGATCTTTTTGATCAATATATATAATATCACTTATCCTACCCGAAAAGATCATAAACATTAGCAATAACGTTCCAAATATCAATTAATGTACACACAAATATCTTAAAAACTATTCCTGTGCGACTGATACAATGCAAATCGGTTGATTTTAGGCCATTGTTTTGGCTGTAAGTCAATAATGCCCTTTGTCAATAGGGAATCGTAAGATGGCCGCTCGAACACTCCTGGTGGCTTCACTGCCTGCTGACAGTTTAGAACGCAATGAGCAATCCAGACATTTATATAGATCAGTGATCTGAACGCGAAGTTGAACAGGCAGAGAGGTGAACGAACAGTGGCGTGTGGCACACAATCTTGTGTGGCATTTGAATTCTCCACTGTAATGCGATCGCATGTGTAATACAGCACATTGATTGGATTAAAAAAGTTTATTCTCATGAATGATATAGAGAAACCAATGACGTAGACGTGTACTCTCCAGCCACGGCAGCCAATCACCACTCCAAATAAACACATATACTTCACTTTTCGTGATGTTGGTTCAACTTTGCTTTTTAAACCAGAAGTTTAAAAAAAAGCTTAAGAAGTTTTTGGAACGAAATAGCTAAAAAAAATGAACAAATAGCCACTTTTCCCTTAATAAACATAATTAGTGCTAATGTTTTAGAGTTTCATGATCTTTTTATGTGTCAGAAAACAGAACACACTGCTTGACCAAGACATTAGATTTTGGCAAATGAAGATGACCATCTTGTGACTGCTCCATAAAGTTATAATACTCTCCTTTAAAGGGATAGTTCACTTCAAAATGAAAATTCTGTCATCATATACTCACCCTCAAGTTGTTTCAAACCTATATGAATTTCTTTCTTCTGCTGAACACAAAGGAAGATATTTTGAAGAACGTCAGTAACCAAACAGTTAACTGGACTGATTGACTTCCATAGTAGGAAGAAAGAAATACTATGGAAGTCAATGGGTCCAGTTAACTGTTTGGTTACTGACGTTCTTCAAAATATCTTCCTTTGTGTTCAGAAGAAGAAAGAAATTCATATAGGTTTAAAACAACTTGAGGGTGAGTAAATGATGACAGAATTTCGAAGTAATTTTGAAGTGAACTATCCCTTTAATTTATTTCATTTTAATCTCCATGCCTGCAACTTCTCTGTCTTGTATGGCAACATTTTCAAGTCTGAAACTGCTCCAACATAGTCGACATACCTCTATGGCACAGAGTAAGGAGGTAATGTTAGACACATTTTTGTAACATCTTTGTTTACATTCATTTAACTAAAATTTCTATTTAATTTTAGTTTTCAGTAATAGAATATTTTTTGGGGGGTTTACAGTCTGCAAACTGATAAATGAATTCATTAAATTAGGTCAACACAATTATGATCTTGTAAATATATATTTGTTGATACAAATCATACACTTAAAATTACTTGTGTTGGTTACAAGGTTTATTTTACTTACGTAAAATATTAACAAACACTGAGACAGAAATTCAAACCAGGACTCAATACATAGCCTATGCATCCTGACAAACGAGACTCCACAGGTGATTATTTTGATAGTTTGTTTCATGTTCATTTCAAAAACACAAGAGGAGAAAGAAATGTTATTGAACGGAACTAAATTGCTTGCAAAACTAATACGGGAGGGTGGATTCAACGTGATCAGTTTCTTGTGCAGTCGACCGTAAAATATTTCCAAAAGGTATACTACTAATGCACAAATAGTATTCAAATAGTAATTCAAAAATTTTGTTTGACTAAGTTTGTTTGTAGGTCGCGCCTGAATCTTAGCTGTATGCTAATTTTCAAACTAAACCTTATTGAATTTGTATAAACTTACATGCAACACGAGTTATATGGATGCTCTGAAAAAACCCGTCTGTCGTCTGCTCGATAAAGCAGTTCTGGCAACCATTTTTTGTATTGCTTAATAAATCAATTAAAATAAAATAATAATAAAAAGCCACTGGGCGAAAACACAGTGGGCTAATGCACTCACCGATGCGGTCGGCGCGCTTAATCCATGTCTCGCTCGCGGTCATTTATTGTTTGCTGTTATAAGTATGCCCGTTAGTCTCAGGGTGTTATTACTTGAATATTAGTGTCGTGTGAATTATCTTTCGTGTTGAATTAATCTGCTTATGTTCCTCGTGGTGGTCTGTTGTGGGGTCTTGGTGTATCCAAACAACACAACATCCGTAATAGACCGGAAGACCGAGAGGTCCGTGTGATGTGCGAGACTTGTCGGGATTTCATTTGTGTGTTGTACTGGGGAGTGCATATTCATAAAAGTTTAAAAGTGAAATACCCACACAATATATAGTATTCTATTATAAGGTGAAAGGACAAACAATATTTGATAAAAAGGAGAATTTAAAATCTATTTCAAAAACGTTCTAAATTGGAATATTCTTACGTTGGTTTTTCAAAAAAAAGTTATTTTGTATTAACATTATAAAACACCGTAAAAGAACGTACCAAACTATACAAACATTTCTTCAAATAAAATAAAATAAAATAAAATCCAGCCTTTAAATTTATATAAATATTCGTACAGTTGCATTACATATTTTGATTATACGAGCCACATAAATATAAAAATGACTTTAATTCAGAAACTAAAATTGCGTTACTTAGTTACTTTTTTTGAAAGGGTATAGGCCTATGTTACCTTTGCGTTACTTTTTTCCCCACCTAGGCTGGCTTGTTTTTTATATTTTTGTTATATTTGGGGGCAAATGTAAATACCCTTTTTACACCAAAAGTGAAATAATAAGCCTCAATTAAATGCTGAAGGACACTTACTTACCAATAAAAACAAAAAAAATCTATAGTAATTTTTGCTTATGGTTTAACTGAATCATCAAAGGTCAGAAGCAAGTACATTGGTCAATAAAGTGAGATTAAATGCATACAAATGTATGTTTTATGTAACATTTAGTTATTGGAGGTTTGCATAGTATTCTGAATTTCACTGATTTTATTCATTTTGAAGAATATTGAATCTTTTTTTGTGCAAGTGAGATGAGTAAATGCACGCTCACATTTAGTCTAGAACTACAATAACCATCATGTTTACACACACACACACACACACACACACACACACACACACACACACACACACACACACACACACACACACACACACACACACACACACACACACACACTCACACACACAACGCCTCTGCACTTATGATTTGTCTCAACATGGGGACAGGAGAGCTGTCAGTTACTTATTTGAACAAGTAATTAAGATATTTTGTTGTAAATGTTAAAATGAATGCGTTACTTTACTAGTTACTTGAAAAAGTAATCTGATTACATAACTTAAGTTACTTGTAATGAGTTCCCCCAACACTGAAAATAAGTGACGTCATTGACCCATGAACATGTAGAATGAACTAACAATATATGTGTATAACAAAGATAGCCTACTCGTACTCATTGATCCATCCCGTTTTTATTAAGCTTTATATTACATAGTCTACATCTGTAGCTACATACATGTAGTACTAATGGTAGCCTAGATATATTTGTACTCATTACCTTTACATTTCCAATGCCTTCATTTTTGTAAGCAAAGTTAAATGAAAAAGTCAATCCAATTATTTTTCTGAGACCTCATTCTTATGCACTTGTATTAATAGCCCAGTTGCTTCTGGAATTGAGAGAAATAGGGCTCAAACCATTTGTGTAGCTCGTCTGCCTTTTCCTGAAGAGTGTTACCCATATTTTCTGTGGTCTTCTCAACTTGCTCTCTGAGGCCCTGCATTTGTGATTCCAGTTTCTCTTTTATTCCTTCCCCCTGGCTTCTCAGCAGTTCTCCCAGAGATATCAGCTTATCTTCAGCACGCTGTTGCATTGCAGTGAAGTAAGGCTCAAGACGACCCTTCACATCCTCCATATTCTGAGCGGCACGAGACCGAACCTCCTCAAAGTATGTTTCCATTTTCCTTTAGATCAGAGGACAAATTGCTCAAAATTCAGATTTTCATAATATTACAGTATAACATATCTATGTTATTAATACAGTTTTGTTAATATATTACACATTTTTCCATTTAAACCTGTATAATATTTCATAACATCATTTCATACATTTCTTAACATATCATATTTTATATTATATTTCCCTTCCACAGAAGTAAAAATATCGAAATCAAAATGTGAATTTTTTTTAAATATAGAAATATAAATGCAGTCCATTTGAAAGAATTCTGTTCTGCTTAACCAGGCTGCATTTATTTGTTAAAAATTACAGTAAATGAGTAATATTGTGAAATATTATTACAATTTAAAATAACGTTTTTTTTCTATTTTAATATATTATAAAATTAAATGTATTACAGTGATGGCAGAGCTGAATTTTTTAGCAGGCATTATTCAAGTTCTAATATGCTGATTTAGTGCTCAAGAAATGTTTCTTATTATTATTAATGTTGAAAACAGTTGTGCTGCTTAATATTTTTGTGGAAACAGTGACGCTTTTCTTTGTACAGTAGAAAGTTGGAAAAACCTGCATTTATTTGAAATAGAACTTTTACAAATAAAACATACATTTTGGAAGAAAAAAAATACTTTTTTGAATCATTTGAATGCATGCTTGCTAAATAAAAGTATGCCAATTCATTCCTAAATGAATAACAAAAAACGTACACAACAGTAGTGTACTTTGTATAGAAGTGGAGCAAAAGATATGTAATTAAGCTTGAACCATGACTCACTTGTTGATCTCTTGGATGTCCTTGTTAAAACGTTTCCTTAATTTCTTGGCATAGGTGTTGACCCTGTTCTTGACGTCTTCAGCGTTCTGTTCCACCATAGTCCGGAGCTCCTGGCTGTATTCAGTGACACGATCCTTAGCATCCTCCATGTGTGTGCGGAGTTTGCTGGTCAGCAGTTGCAGATCTTCATTGAATCTCTCGGCAGTCTCCTGCGCATAGGGGCCCAGTTTGGAGTGCATGTCATCTTTATACATTTGCAGCTCCGTCATGGTGTCACCGATCAGTGTGCTGGAAAGAATTTGAAATGAATCTCAGTATCATAAATCAGCTTTCTTGAAACTGGACTTTCCACCAAGTCTTTGCAAATTGAGCTGCTCAAATGTTTGCTCTGCGGTAGCATTTACTCACTCTAATTCTCTGCCGAGCTGAGTGGCCTTGATGTTGTCCCTCATCTCCTCAGCCCTAGAAGTCAGCTCAGACACACGGTTCCAGAACTGATCCACTGCCTTCTCCCAGGGGCTTTTTGGCTCATCCTGAAACAGGAAGTTCCCTTGGCAGCCTGTAAATTCAGAATGGAGACCAAATATTCTTTAGCGCTTGGAATATTTGTCAATGTAGAGCCATTGTTGAAGATACACCATATGTACAGTCAAGGTCTCAATGAAATCCATCACATAATATGTTCAAAGTATCCAAGTTCTAAGCATATGTATCAAATCAAACTATCAGCCTCAGTTGAATTAGCATACAGTTACGGTAATAAACTGTTTGTGAAGACTGGCATTGTTGATTGTCGCTTACCTGAAATGACAGCGAGAGCGAGGATTACAGCCACAAACTTCATGATTGTTTTTGGACAGTACACCAGACAGATCTTCCAATGTGTTCTGTAATGAGAGTTTTTGAAACAGCTGGTATTTATATGACTTGGATCACAGTCATGTTGATAGCCATAATGTGACTATGAACAGGTGAATTGGCACCCTGTGTCCAAAGTTCTTCTCTTGAGATACTTGTTTATCACAGTATTCAATTCCACGTTGCATGATTAAGGTTCCAAAGGGACAAGATGTGCTATAATTCAAAATTGCTTTGTTAAAAATCAATGTAGTCCATTTGTTTATCTTGCCAGCTCACTGAAAGCACAGAACCAATTTGAACATTGTTATTGAGCACAACTGAATTATGGTAAATTCAAAACAATCAACGAAAGAGGTGGACCACGTCTTAAAAAGTGAGATAATAATGTATTGTGTAAGTAAATGTTAAAAATGGTAATATTTCATTATTATGTAACAAGACATTTGCTACTAAAAAGACATCTTGCCTTGTATGATCAAAGCTTATCATTTATCTCTCTTCTCTTTACCATTTTATCACTTTGTACTTCACAGTCAACCCATTTGGAATGAGTAATGCTTAAAATGTAGACATCTACAAAGGGGTCAAATAGATTGTGCATGTGATTAAAGTGAAATACTGATTTCTACAACTACTTAGACATATTAATGATTAAAATATTGTGTCTGTAAAGGATATGACTTTACTAACACAAACAGATTTTTATTTAGTTAAGTGAATACATGCAACAAAAGAATAGTGTCCACATAAGTATTCTGTAAAAAGTATTTTCATGATTTGTCACATTTTTCTTTTGTCAGATCAACTTAGAACGTTTATGTGGTTCAGATAACATAATAGTTTGATTTTCTGTTGATTCAACCAATTTCCTACATTGTATTAACTCAAATTTTGAATTTCAATTAACTCAAAATTTTAAGGCAACAAGGCTTTTTTTTAAGCCAACAATATTTTTTACAGTATTGTTTCCATGTTTTCTTCTCTCCATCTATTATTGGCTTCGTTTTACAGATGGTTTTATTTTCAATGTCCATTTTACAATTACCACTCAATTACTAGAAATATCATTGTATTTAATTAAAATAACTCAAACAAAAGACACCATGTCAGCAAACTGCTATCATCTCACACAAGAGAGAATGAGTCTATTATCTTGAGCATTTCTTACATGAAAACTTTGTGCAAGAAGGCTGTGATAAAGTCATTTTGACTCATGTATCACGCATAGTAAATAGATTAAATAATAGGTTGTTTTGATAAAGGTATCTGTGTAATAGGTCTCAATTGGAGTATAAATATAAATTTGCAGGCAATGATACATTGTCATTTGCACAATTGACATTATAAGGCCTGTTTATCACATTTAGTTTATTATTATTATTGCCTAACATACAGGGGTTGGACAATGAAACTGAAACACTGCCAATATAGTGGTGCAGGCTTCACTATATATGCATGGCCTGATGGCCAATCTTCACTTATTTCACATCCCATCAGTAAGAGCAAGAGTGTGAAGGTTGAATTAGCAAAAACCACATCACAGCTGTACATAACATGTCCTAAAGAATGTCTATGGTGTTTCTGACTTAGTCTTAAGATGGATGCCGGGCAGAAACTGCCTGTAGACCAATGAGAGTTCATATAATTCTCAAGCTTGAGGTGTCTGCCAGTTATCATCCTTATCTAATGGTGTTGGACATTTGTTTGTGCTAGTTTATCAAAATCCAATCAAAATGTAGCAAACCTTTCTCCACTGTTGCAGCCAGAGAGGGGGCCGCCGTAAAACCGGGCCCTGGAATGTACTGGTCACTGCACTATTTGCAAAGTCGGCAAGTCTATGATGATGTGTTGTTATGTGTTGTGAGTTGTGTAGTGTATTCCAGCCTTACGTAATCACACTAGGGGTGAAATAAAAGTTCTGAAGCCTCACACATAAAAAATACTGAACATGACATTAGAAATTAGAGATGTTTAAAAACCTTTCATCCTTGGGATTGTGATAAAATAATGCCTGCTGGAAAGTTTGCAGTGTGTGTGTGCTCCTAATGTATGTGCGCTAACTTGGGTGGGTTAAGTGTAGAGGTCAAATTCCAACTATGGGTTTGCTTCACTTCAAGATTATTGAAAAGACATTTGCATTGTCTCCAAATGTATATCTCTTGATGTATAGTAATTGTTTGCATTTATTTGGCTAAAAACGAAGTGTTATGGTCAACTGCACAGGTACCTTCAGTCAAAATGTGGATGAGTCAAGTTCCTACACTTTTTCCATTAGAAAACCCCACTTATGAGTCTTACATCAAAGGTCTTGTTATGTCCCAATAACCATTGTATGTATTTCATTTTAATTAGTTTTTTCTTCTCTTCTTTATTTCCTTCCTTCCGTGTTTTGGTAAGCTAATGAATGGCTGTGCATGCTATCATGGGATAATATTGTAAGATATCTTTTAAAAAATGTGGACATCAATCATAGTGCTTACATTATTTTATTTAGCAATTTTTTTAAAAAACATACATGAGCAACAAAGAAATATATTAGGTGAACCCCCAATGGTAACAGAAGCACCCTTTTGCGTTTCCAAAAGGTCTCCATAAAGTCTCTAAGGTCTTTCAAGACTGCTGATCTTGTCAAAAGACTCCCAGAGAGCTGTTAACTGGGCCTTCAGGTCCTGTGCGTATGGATCCAGTTTTCTCAGCTCCTCTGAATAGGGAGCCAGATTCTTCTGAAGCTCCTGACTTCCCTGGGTCAGCTGACTCTGAAAGCTTTGGGCTAATGGAGTCATGCTCATCTGAAACTCCAAAAAGTGTTGGTCCAGTTTCTGCTTCAGCTCCTCGGTTTGGGGACCCATTTCCATGAAACTTCTCTCCAGCTTTGCCTTCAGCTCCTCAGCCCCCTGAACCAGAGTAGATTTCAGGGCTTCAGAATTCAGGGTCTCTGCATACGTGGCCACATCCTTTTTCAGCCGCTCAACCTGCTCCTCAATATCAGCTCTGATCTCATCAACATAAGGCTTGAGCTGGGAATGCACAGATGTCATTTCCTGTTCCAGGCGCAGTTTCAACTGATCCGCATCCTGGGAAAGTTTGGCCAGAAGCTTTTGTGTCAGATGAGTTACTTGACTTTGAATGGCCAGGGTGTATCCATTGATGGCATCAGCACTTTTAGAGATCCTGTCACTGTGGAGAAACGGAGATGGATGTTTGTGTTCTTCAAAGTTTTATGACTTGTTTCATAGCCAGTTTATCAGTTCGTCATCTAATTTACTACGTACTTACTTGATTTCTTGACCCAGTTCTGAGTTTCTAATCACCTGCAGTGTGTCCTCAGCTGTAAGAGTTGCCTGAGACACGTAATTCCAGAATGCGTTTTTCACTAGATCCATACTGCCCTCTGGTCGGTCCTGCCACATAACACTGGCATGGCAACCTAATGGATTCACAGTAATTCATAAGAAATGTATGTAAATAAACACATTTAAGCTGATTAACTGATTGTCTGACCAGTTTTGAGAGGGATAAAAACATTAAGAATTTGGTAAAATTATATGAATGCTTACCAGAGAAAGCGGCAATAACAAACACTACAAGGATTTTCATAATTATCGGCCAGCTCTACAAGAAGAAAAAAATCCTTTTGTTAGACAAGGCCAATATGAATATTTTTGTCTAGTTTTCACTTAACTGAAAAGGACATAAGTATGCATTCATTTGAGTTTTTGTCCAGTTCCTTACCTTTCTCTTGTCCTCTTCTGTGTGTAAGTGTTGAGAAGGTATCGGCACTGTATATAAATGGATTGCAGAGCTCTGATAAAGGCAGTAAAGTCCAGAAGGTAGTGCCCTGCTGTCAGTTGTACATGCCATATCACTCATTCCACATCATGAAATCAACTGAACTGAACTGAACTCAGATCTGTGACTAAGTACTGTATAACAAATATGTCTAAAATGTAAATGTAAATATTTAAAAGACACATTTCCTGAAACCTATAACATACTATAAACACAAAACCAAAACTTCAAACTGTAATCAAGATGCATTACTGTATAAAAAAACAACAACAAAATGGTTTTGTGTAACCAGTATTGTTTTGAGAAATTGTAAAGAAAATTATCAAATGAAAAAATAAAAATAAATACAATACAAAACAAAAATAAATTAATTAATGTTTTGATTTTGTGTATACAGATTTAGAATATATAGAATCCCCAAACATTCCACTATATACACTCACCTAAAGGATTATTAGGAACACCTGTTCAATTTCTCATTAATGCAATTATCTAATCAACCAATCACATGGCAGTTGCTTCAATGCATTTAGGGGTGTGGTCCTGGTCAAGACAATCTCCTGAACTCCAAACTGAATGTCAGAATGGGAAAGAAAGGCGATTTAAGCAATTTTGAGCGTGGCATGGTTGTTGGTGCCAGACAGGGCCGGTCTGAGTATTTCACAATCTGCTCAGTTACTGAGATTTTCACGCACAACCATTTCTAGGGTTTACAAAGAATGGTGTGAAAAGGGAAAAACATCCAGTATGCGGCAGTCCTTTGGGCGAAAATGCCTTGTTGATGCTAGAGGTCAGAAGAGAATGGGCCGACTGATTCAAGCTGATAGAAAAGCAACTTTGACTGAAATAACCACTCGTTACAACCGAGGTATGCAGCAAAGCATTTGTGAAGCCACAACACGCACAACCTTGAGGCGGATGGGCTATAACAGCAGAAGACCCCACCGGGTACCACTCATCTCCACTAAAAATAGGAAAAAGTGGCTACAATTTGCAAGAGCTCACCAAAATTGGACAGTTGAAGACTGGAAAAATGTTGCCTGGTCTGATGAGTCTCGATTTCTGTTGAGACATTCAGATGGTAGAGTCAGAATTTGGTGTAAACAGAATGAGAACATGGATCCATCATGCCTTGTTACCACTGTGCAGGCTGGTGGTGGTGGTGTAATGGTGTGGGGGATGTTTTCTTGGCACACTTTAGGCCCCTTAGTGCCAATTTGGCATCGTTTAAATGCCACGGCCTACCTGAGCATTGTTTCTGACCATGTCCATTCCTTTATGGCCACCATGTACCCATCCTCTGATGGCTACTTCCAGCAGGATAATGCACCATGTCACAAAGCTCGAATCATTTCAAATTGGTTTCTTGAACATGACAATGAGTTCACTGTACTAAAATGGCTCCCACAGTCACCAGATCTCAACCCAATAGAGCATCTTTGGGATGTGGTGGAACGGGAGCTTCGTGCCCTGGATGTGCATCCCACAAATCTCCATCAACTGCAAGATGCTATCCTATCAATATGGGCCAACATGTGCTTTCAGCACCTTGTTGAATCAATGTCACGTAGAATTAAGGCAGTTCTGAAGGCGAAAGGGGGTCAAACACCGTATTAGTATGGTGTTCTTAATAATCCTTTAGGTGAGTGTATATGTAAAAATATTTGCATATAGAATTTTTATCATAGAAATCATGTTTATTAACACCTGAAATCTACATATTCACCATAATGCTGTCTACTTTATGTTTCAGAATTCATGGTAACATTCTCACAAGCCACATTTATTGGCTATAGAAGGTTTTCCTGCGCATAAAGATTTCTGTTATATATTTTTCAAAATGAAGCACACATTTAACAAATGAACGCAAAAATAATTTAAAGAGTGTTTCTTAACTGTAAAAAATGATTGCTGTGAACTTAAAATTCAACATTAGAATAATAAATGATGTGTTGTTTCAACTTAAAAAGTATGTGTTCGTGCTTGACTTAAGTCATTAAGCTTAGTTGATTTTAGTTAAGTTAGATATTTAAAGCTGCAGTCCGGCATTTTTCCTCTTTGTCGCCATCTCTGTTCGAAATCTGCAATTGCAGTCATTCGCGGAATTATCAACTTTATGTCGGTTGTAGTTCAACACCCTCGACACAGCACAGCGCGGATGAACACAGTGTTTGAGGAGAGTGTGCAGCTGTCAGTCACCGCGCCGGTGTGGATATTGTCATTCAGAATCACAGATTATTCTTTTTGGAAGTATGACCAACATAAGAATTTTCACCGGGAAATGTCATCTGAACTAGTAAGAAACATTCACTTTTGTTCTGGTTCTGACATTGCAGTAAATTGCGCTGATTAAATCTAACAATTGCTTATAAGTTATCATTTCACGCAAAACCGTGCAAAGTAGCTATACTATGTTCTCAAATTGTTAATGTTAACAACGTCAGCAAGCATTGCGTGACTACATCATGTAATGTCCTTCCGATATTATCCTTGTTTTCTCATGGGTCCGGTTGCAGTCTCTTTTTTTCTGTAGCCACTCCGAAGTCCGAACGAAGTCTTTTGCATGTTACAGCGGGTGAGTCTCTAGTTGTCACTGATGATGATCGTCGTTTGAACCTTTCTGGATCCGCCATCAAATTGATAAGTTTAATTATATCAAGTGCTGTGAGAAAAGGCTATAAATCTCCTCCTCCAGCATCCTCACACGCAATATACTAGCCGAGACTCCTTCTTTATGTGTACAGATGTGACGTAATGACGCAAAGACATGCTCGAATCTCCCGCGGAAATCCACCAGTACCACTAAAATTAAAAACATTATTACAAGCTTACCGTTTTGCATCGAGCTAAGGCAAGCAGATAGTTTTGAACACTGGCTGGTTATGTATTTTATCAAATATGTATTTTGGATAATTTTTAACCCAAAAAAAGCTACGGACAGCAGCTTTAAGTTATCTAAAAAAATTGTAAGTTGTTATAACTAATTGCAGCAACATTTTTTTACAGTGTTGTTTTAAATCATTTTTGTTATAGTTTAAGATGTTTGGCTTATAAAATTGTTTGTAATGTATAAGGAAAAACTGTAAAGGGAATAATTAATGGGAAAACAATAAGCTTACAATAGGGATCTGCAGTTGTCTGTAAATTATTATTATTATTTTAAATTACATGTGAAATGTTGATGAGTACATCTCTGCCCTTTTTAAGCATTTAGTTTGCACATTCAAATTGGCATTTCAGCAATCTCTGCTTGCTATATTAGAGTAAAAGAACAAAGTAAACATTGTTCCACAATCTTGATTTCGTTTTAAACTGATGTGTTTATTGGTTTAAGACACACAGTCTGAAAAAGAACAAATCAGCGGTACATCAGTGAGGTAAAAGGTTACTTTAAGCAATATTGTAACTCGTCTAGGCATTTATCCAATTACACAAAACTGCCATCAAGTCACCAAGACTGTTTGCATCTGCACTTATCAATCAGGTCAAGGAGAACACTGAGAACCTAGCGCTGAGCTTCAGTCATATTGATCTACTTGCAAAATTATGTCTGCATTCCTATGCAGAAAATAGGTTGTGCATTTAATATCACTGTTGCTAAAATCAACAGGGACAGGGTATTTAAAAGTGGAAGTCATCATGGTTAAGTAAACTTTTGGATTCCCACTTGCTCCAATAAATCCATCATAGCGTTTCACGACTTAAAAAGCGGGAAAAATATCGAGAGACTGATTACAGTAGTCAGAAGAAAGAAAGATGTGAAATTTGCCGTCACTCCATCAACTGTTGTATTAGAAACACCCTCGTAGCAGTGTTAATTCATTTTTTGTCAATTACTGCCAAGGTATAGTGTTATAAATGTAGATCAGATTTGATTTTTTATTAATGAATAGAACGGTGGAAACGTCTGTTATACATATTGCTAAATTATAAATTGCTAAATTAACACTGAATATGGACAAAGAGTAAAAACTAATAGTACTCTCTCCCAATTATTCATTTGCAATCATGTGAAGTTATCTTTAAGGTGCAGAGGTACATTTGTGTCTATGCATGTTGGTCTGCACGTATTAACGTATAAGGTTGATGTAATAATGACTGATGTGTCAGGTTTTAAAGAAGATCTTTCTGGACATTGCCCTCTTCATCACAACAGTTATCTGCATTTAAAAGTACCTGGTATCTGCTGAACATACAATAACACAGAATGGTACAAAAGGTTTTTTTTCTATATTCTTTTGTTGCATGTATTCACTTAACTAAATAAAAATCTGTTTGTGATATGTTAGTAAAGTCATATCCTTTACAGACACAATATTATAACCATTAATATGTCTAATATTAAGTAATCTAAGTAGTAATCAGTATTTCACTTAAACCTTTTAATCATACACAATCTATTTTACCACTTTGCAGAAGTCATTAGGTAATATTCAATATACATATTTATAAAGGCACTGCATACAATGTGGGAGATGATGTGGGATTACCGGTAGTTAACAGAATATAACGTGAAAACTTTATTGGCTTAGTTGGATGTTTCTCAACCATTGAACAGAGTTTTAGACAAATGTATAAGAAAAAAACACTACCTCTAAATAATGTATTTTTCACACCCACAAAAATACATCCATAAATATTATACCTACATCTCAGTTTGTTAGATATGTTTTGTTTTAATAATTTATCCATGTTTGTCCAGCAATGCACACATTTTTTTTATTTATGTAGGTGCTTACATGAGTACAGCAACGAATTTTTAAAAGATTTTGACAATGAAATGAAAAACAAACAAGGAAATAATTTATAAAAAGAACTGAACTGACAAACAATAAAAAGATTGACAAATGTATGTGTGTATTTGTATTTCTTCTTGGTTCTTCTAATGCATCAGATGGTGATGTTACTTTTTTGGGGGATATTGGAATTGTCATTGCAAGAATAACAAAATGAAAACCCTGGGGTTGGTCTGATACATGGAACTAACAACAAATATTTATTTGTTTTGCTTCTTAGTTACTGACTGATTTTGTACAAGTGTGGATATGCAAGTGGGTCCAACCTTTACCGTTTCACCAGCAACAGCACTGGTGTGTAAACCGAAGAATTAACCAAGAAAGAAGGTAGGTTTAACCAACGGTGATGCCAAACCCACACTGGAACTGGTTTTTTCTGTGGTTAAGGAAAGCACAGAGGGCCAGTGACAGAGGCAGAGGCAGAAGCTTTTTTTCAAGCGTAGCTCCAACCACCCAGTTACTATCTAAAGAACCTACAGATAGAGTGAGAGATTCTGTAAATCAGGGTTTATCACATACTTTTTAACCATGAATTTCCATGCAGATTTTTTTTTTAATCATTTGAGGATTTTGGGATGGATTTAAGTTTAAATATTAGACAACAATCTTTGGAATGACTAGTTAATGATGACACTATTTTAGTGTAGAAATCTTTCAAATAGGAAGATTGGATTGGAATGCTGCTCAAAGAATGATTTGGCTTTCTGATATGGCCTTTTGAAATATTACAACAAAGGCAATTGTTGAATACATCATAACTTTACAAAATGATGAAATCTCGATGAATGCTTGCATGCATTTGTAAGTATGTGTACCAACCTTTAAAGAGCAGGTTGGATTTGGGGACGTCCAGTTGGTACCCAAATGATGCACTAGTGTCCTGCATACGGGTGCTCGCTTCAAACTCCACGCCAACCTGCAACTGATACAAAAAATACAAAACAACAACAACAAAACAAAGGTCATTATAAAGCAATAAAACAGCATAAATTAATGCATAAAGACACGAATCATTCTGCTGAAGAACATTTACCTGATCATTGGCTTTGTGGTAATATGACCCGTGAACTCCAGCTCCTCCTAGTGTCAATGTGGCGATAAAGTTGCTGCCTGTTTTCAAAAAGCCATTATTAAACCAAATTTTTACTATTTTAATCTGGGTTAAAACATGCCAGCCCAGAAAAGATTTCTAGACATTGGCTGAAAATGATCAGATCTTTATTATAATTTCAATATAGTTGTGTACTGTCACACTTCTAACTAAAATCTGATTACATGATACATTTTTATTGTGTACTGTCTTTTTGTTATTTGAAGAAGAAAAAAATTCAACTTGTTATTAAAGTGCCCCTATTATGCCAATTTAAAGGTCCCTAGTTTTGTTCCTAGGTTTACATACTGTACATCCAAGGTCAAAAGCACTTTAATTTTCTCATTGCAGCATCACCTCTTTTCTCAGTGTCTGAAATGGTTTGACGAAGGATTCAGCCTCTCTAAACCCCTCCTTTCCGAGAGCCTACTCTGCTCTTATTGGTCAGTTGTCCTAGTCTGTTATGATTGGTCAATAGAACATGTCAGAAGCGAAACGGCCATTACCATTATCCAGGCCTCAGCTACAACTCCAGAGTTTGAGGGTCAAAATACATGTTCTTCGCGAGCAGCCAATGGAGACCACAGGCTGGCATTAAGCCTTTTTTTTTTTTTTTTTACAAACCTTCATGCAGGAAACAAGATTGGAATTACTGTGACTTGTTTCAGGCAGTTCAGAATCAGTTCTTTATTTAGGGAGACAATAAAAGTAGCCTAGAAATCTAGACGCACCCTAGCGGCAGCAAAAATTATTTTGCAGCAAAGTGTGGTCTACCAACTCTCTATAGACTTTTGAGCTAGAAAAACCAAAAACTGGTCCGGCCAATCACATCGTGTATAGAGTCGGCGGGCGGGCATAATGACGACAGAGTTGTGACGGTTCCGTGTGATTTCCATAGGTGATTTCCCTCTGCTTGAAAACAAAGAAGATGCTGCTGGCGAACAGCGGTCTTTCGAATCAGCTTTGGCCGCGACTCTGGAGGACTTGGAGTTAAGAGAACGTCACTTAAGTCATTCCTAAAACAGGAAGATGAGTTTTGACAACCGGATACGGCAAAAGTTTAATATACCAACTAGCTGGTTCACTGGTGGAAAAACGCATGGGACTCACTCAGCCACAGCCGTTCGTTGCTCTGGTTGGTTGTAGCGCTGTCCTATTGCGTGCCGAGTGATATTGAAACACAACCGTTTATCCCGCCCTTCGGATTGATATGCCAATTGTGAGTTCCCAGACCTAACATCTAGATGTAGGTCTGGCTTGCCAGGCTACAATAAAAGCGTTTATCATCCACTTTGATCTTTTTCAAAATTTGCAGACCTTTTACATTCCCAAACAGCAACATAAATACATGAAATGTAATATCTGAAAAAGCCTAATAGGGGCACATTAACATATAACATTTGATACTCGCATGCCTAAGTACTACTCTTTCTTTATATGCGTTTACCTGTATATCTGCCTGCCAGAGACATGACTGTGCCCTCGTCTCCTGGCCGGCGGTGGTACACCAACTCTCCTCCTAATGCCAGCGACGAAGTGACAGACTGGAGATAATGAGCTACAACAATTCCTGAGAGAGATGCGAGGGATGAGAGGTAAGAAAAAAAACGGAAAGGAAATACATTAACTAAAGAAAGGACATGACTTGACTAAAAACAAATACAGCAACTAAAATAAACACGGATGAAAAAGAAGACAATTACCAGACCCCACCAACACATCTGGGTTGCCAAAGGTCACAGCGGCAGTGAAATCTTCCCCTTTTAATTCAGCATCTCCTTGCCAGTTAACAAACTTCTGCTGCTGCGTCTGATTGACAACAAGTGTTTCAGTACGTCCAGCGATGCTTTCATATTTGATCATAATTAATCAAAAATAAACACATATGGAGCTGGTTTCACAGACAGGGATTAGATTAAGCCAGGATTAGACCTGAGTTCAATTAGCTTTTATAAAATGTTCCTTAGAAAAAGAAAAAAAAACTTTACTAGTGTGCATCTTGAGAGAAAACATTGGCACTGACAATATTTTAAGATATGCCAGAGCAAGTTACTTTGAGTTTTAACAGCTCAAACACGCAGTTTAGTCTGGAAGCCTTGTCTGTGAAACCAGGGGAAAGGTTCTTTTTTCACAAATACACACCTGGAAGGCAAATTTAGAGCGCACTCTGTCTGTGATCTGATGAATAACCTGTGCATTTAGGCTCCCTGTGTTGTCCATGTCACCAACAATGACAGGAAAGGCCTGGCAAAAAAATAAATAAAAATAAAGTAAACTATACATATTAGGGTAAACAGCACAAATTAATTTTTCAAATCAAAAAGTACATTTGTATATTTATTTATACTGCATGCAAAATGTACCTCTGCTGGTCCTATTTGTTTGGTCCCCACGTAGGTAGCTCCAAACCTGTAACTGGAATCTGCTTGAGTGCTTAACAACACTGTGTGGTTCACCTAGGAATTAAAACAGGAGTTGATGGCTACAACCAGGGACCGACAGACTTTCTTCAACAACATGACTCCAGAAACGTTCAACACAAACGTTGAACACACTGGACTAACCTGGAAGTGGTTGCTCAAGCCCTTGTTCACTGTTAATCTAACACCCTCCATCTGCATGGGAAAAACCTCTGAGGGACAAACAGACATTACCATGAATTTGTAATCAACCTAAATTCAAAGCAAAAGGTACAACTGAAATGAGAAGGCCTTTTCAAATTCAAATGGAATACCTGAATTTGAATTGATTTTGAACTGGGGAAGCAGGATATAAAATACAGTTGAAACGGTTTATATTTACTGGCTGTAATTTTTTCCAACGTTTAAAAAAAAGTTTCTTATGCTCACCAAGGCTGCATTTAATTAATACAAAATACAGTAAAAACAGCAACATTGTGAAATGAAAAATACAGTTTTCTATTTTAATATATTTTGACATTTCATTTATTTCTATGATGGCAAAACTGAATTTTCAGCATCATTACTGCAGGCTTCAGTCACATGATCCTTCAGAAATTGTTCTAAAATGCTTTTTATATTTTTATAAACGTTTTGAAAGAAGTCTCTTATGCTAATCAAGTCTGCATTTATTTGATCAAAAATACTGAAAAAAAAACAAGTAATATTGTGACATATTGTTACAATTTAAAATAATGGTTTTCTATTTTAATACACTTTAAAATATAATTTATTTCTGTGATGCAAAGCTGGAATTTCATCAGCCATCAGTACTCCAGTCTTCACATGATCCTTCAGAAATCATTCTAATATGCTGATTTGATACTCAGTAGTGTATATTGTTAGAAAATATTTCTATTTCAAATAAATGCAGTTCTTTTAAAATGTATTATTCATCAAAGAATCTTTTTTTTTTTAAAGTATCACAGGTTACAAAAAATATATTAAGCAGCACAACTGTTTCAAACATTGATAATAAATCAGCATATTAGAATATTTCTGAAAGATCGACACTGAAGACTGGACTGAAAATTCTGTTTTGCATCACACAAATAAATTATATTTTAAAGTATAATTTATATTAAAAAAAAAACATTTTAAACTGTAAACTTTTCTGTATTTTTGATCAAATAAATGCAGGCTTGATGAGCAAGAGACTTTTTTCAAAAACATTAAAAATAGTAATGTTTCCAAACTTTTGACCTGCACCATATGTACACACACACACACACACACACACACACACACACACACACACACACACACACACACACACAATATAATTTTAATATTTTTGTACAGTTGTTTGAAAACAATGTTATACACATGAACGTGGTACAATTGAAATGGCTTAGTTAAAAGTGTTGATTCCCTGATTAATCTTAGTTTACCAGGGACTATACATAATCTATTTATTTATTTTATGAAGTAATTAATTATGTTTACCTTTGCATTTGCGATGACACTCTTCAAAGCCACCGGGGTTCGGAAGGGGAGGCTCGGTCTCCTGGAGCCCAGCTGAAGAACTCCCCGGGACAGAGACGGGTGAGACGGACGGCATCGTGAAACCTGGGGGCATTGACACCAAACCCGCTCCACCTGGCCCTGGTGCAGGCGGGCTGGGGGCGCTGGCAGCCAAAACACTGCCCATTCTGAAACAGGACACGAGAAAACAGAGATGGAGAGCACATTCTTTGCTCAAATGATGAGCTGTAATCAGTAATTTGGGTCTAAACTCAGTAGTATTTATGTGTGGACAATAAACAATGCATGCATGTACGTTAGGGTTAGGCAATAAAATAGTCCTTGAAGGTCTTTTGTATAAGAAAATGACTGAACACAATTGGATTAAAACGATTAGTAGCTCCTGCTGTTTCGTGAAGCATCCAGCTCAAAATGCAACACACTGTAACGTAACGTTAACTTACTTCAACCAGTACGGCAACTTAATTCATTGATAAATTAGCTCGAAAGCTAAGTTAAATGCCACATGCTTTTTGTTATTCGTCAGACACTACATCTATTGGCGATATAAATACCGTTTAGATGTGACAAATAAAAGTGTTTCTAGCCGAGTTATAAATAAGGAGTACTGTAGAATTAATAATAAAAAAGAAGCTCAATGACAACTCACGTTGAGCTTCGCAGAGGACGGTGTCGGTACACGATCCGTTCCACCTGCACGATCCGTTCTACGCATGCGTAGTAGACGCAGTAGAAAACGCACATGCGCAAATTATAATTCTGTTTTGCGATGCTGATTTTGATTTACGACACTGCACGATCTGTTCCACGCATGCGCATATTTGTACCGCGAAACTTTCATTCACTCACAGCAAAAGAAAATGGAGTTCAGTGGAAGAAATGAGCGAAATGAGAAGTTTGCCCTTTACGCTGCCGTTAGACAATATTTGGTTGACGGGTTGGTGGATGCAGCGTTGAAGAAGAAGGTCTCACGAATGGCTGCAAATTTTGTTATAAGAGGTACGTGAGTGCATAGACATCATTATTGATAGACGCCCTATCAACCGCTAAGTTACTGCCAGTGTCCCATCTTAGACCGGTCACCCGCTGTAATCTGTTTGGCAGGTGCAATGAGCTGTCAGCGCATTAAATTAATTATACCTCACTGAATATCAAACTGATTTTCGCGCGGTTTTTTTTGCTGCAAATGTCATTCATGTAGCTATGATACAGGACACATGGTTCGGCGTATTTTAATATTCACAGTAGGCTTACAGTAATATAATATTCTGATATAAGATATACAGTGACCAGACACAATATATGATGTATGTGATGTAGGATATAAGGTATTTTATAAATCACACACTATAAATATGATAAAGAAGCAGAAACAGATAGTTGCAGTAAAGTAAGATATTTAAATAAGTTGACACAAACAAACACGAACAGACACTCTCTCACACACAAACTCACACACAAACAAACAAACCGGAACAGACACAAACATACTCCCTCTCACACACAAACACACTCTCTCACACACACAAACTCACTCTCTCACACAAACACAGACACTCTCTCACTCATACAAACAAACACGAACAGACACAAACAGACCATTCAAGTTGAATTATGATTTGTGACACACACACTCACACACAAACAAACACGAACAGACACTCTCTCACACACAAACTCACTCACTCACACACAAACAAACAGGAACAGATACAAACAGACACCCTCTCACACACAAACACACTCTCTCTCACACACAAACTCACTCGCACACTCTCTCACACAAACAGACACTCTCTCACACACAAACACACACTCTCTCACTCACACACAAACAAACAGGAACCGACACCCTCTCACAAACAAACAGACACACACACTCTCTCTCTCTCTCTCTCTCTCTCTCTCTCTCTCTCTCTCTCTCTCTCTCTCTCTCTCTCTCTCTCTCTCTCTCTCTCTCTCTCTCTCTCTCTCTCTCTCTCTCTCTCTCTCTCACACAAACACGAACAGACACACACACACACACACACTCTCTCTCTCTCTCTCTCTCTCTCTCTCTCTCTCTCTCTCTCTCTCTCTCTCTCTCTCTCTCTCTCTCTCTCTCTCTCTCTCAAAAAGCAAGACTATGTAAACAAAAACACAGCCACTGTACAAAAGTGGCAATTATAGAATAACGGACACAGCAATGCATCATGTTCTATAAGATCATCATGTTTTTAGCATAATCCAGGGGATTAAAACGTACAAAATATATTTCAGGCCTAGTGAAGTTGGTAACTAACTAATAATAGTAGTAATTGTGTAAAGTTGCATAAAATGGTAATACTCACTAATGCAAGAAAAAACTACCTCAAAAAACTGTTATCTGTGCTGTTGTCCAGTAACTCCAGTTGGAAACTTCACCCCAAAATGGCGGGCTACCGAAACGCCACCTAGTGGCTGTTACCAAAAAAAGCATCAGAGTTTCGCCTCTTGTTCTTCTATACTCTGGTATTTGAAAATAATATTTCGCATTGTTTTAGTTAACACGTGTGAGCATGTCAGTAACGTTCCATCTAGTCAGACATAGTAACCGCCAACATTTTTCACCACACGTGTTTGCATCCCTGAACAGACACATGTGCACATACGTGCTGTATTGTAATACCAAACAAAGCAGCAAAATCATTACGTTACAAACATTGTTTGTCTATCACAGAAAGTAAATTATTCTACATTGGCCCCAGTGCACAATTCATGAGGCTGGTTGTGCTGTCTGATGAGCAGAGGCGGGCTGTCCTGGAGGAGTGCCACAACAACCCTGGAACAGGGAACCATGGGGGCGTGAGGGCGACCATGGACAGGGTTGCTGTGGGGTACTACTGGGATAACATAAAGGCAGATGTGGCAGATTGGGTACTTTTTTGGAACTTTAATGGAATTTGACACTATGGCTCTCAGGCAATGAATTGATTTAGTGGCTTTGTTTGACTTCAGATAATTATTTTGTCTAAATAATATAATTATTTTGTCTAAATAATAAATGTATCCATCAGGTCAAAAGCTGTCACAGATGCCAAAAGAACGACCCCATAAAGACTGTGTCTCCTGCCCTTCACCCTATTAAGGTAGAGCTTACCTTGGTGTACCACTTAAAGCAACAAGTTAGGTGATGTGGTAATATTACATATCTCCACAGGTGAAAGAGCCGTGGGAGGTGGTCGGTATGGACCTCATTGGTCCACTGAAAAAAACCATGAAAGACCATCAATACGTCCTCACGGTGACAGACCTGTTCACCAAGTGGGTTATCGCTGAGCCTTTGAAGTGTGGCTCTAGCACTGAGGTGGCTGAGGCACTTGTGTCAAAGCTCTACACATTTGGTATGGTCCGGAAAATCATCACTGACAGGGGCCGTGCATTTGTTAACGAGGTATGTGTCCTTATTACCCTCTCCCTTCACACAGGGCATATGGCATCATCACAATTCATTGGTCATTTCTGAGACCAATAAATATTGAAAATAACCATGTGTGTCTGATGTACAGCTTAATGCACACATATTTGCGGCGTTGAACATCAAGCATGCCATCACAAGTGCATACCATCCCCAGTCAAACGGCCAAGTAAGTGTGCCCTCATGACATCCCGCAAAACAGTAAAGTCCATTTTAGCCAATGTACACTAAAGTGCATGTAACAATTCCTTTCTATGTTGAAGGATGAGAGAACTAATCAAAATATAAAGAGGACTCTCAGAAAATATGTTAATCAGCACCATGATGATTGGGACATCCACTTACAGGCCATAGTTTATGGAATAAACACTGCAAAACAGGTTATTATTCAAAATGACTAGATAACATATGTTGCATACATGTTTTAAGAGTTTTATTTTGTGATTTGATGCAAAACATTTTGTTTCAAATTAGAGATCCACCAAGTACAGCCCGTACTTTTTAATGTACAATAGGCACCCCCGTCTACCACAGGCATTAAATGTCTGTGAGACAGACGCTGCCTTTGAATTGGCGGACCCAGAGGAGGAGCTGGAGCTAAAACTAGCTGGAGTCAAGGCCCTCAATGAAACGGTTTGTTCAGAGTTGTGTGAATGGCATGTTCAATTTGAATAAGAATGTTCGCATAGTAATATATTCTTATCTTTAAGGTACGGAAAAACATTGAAAAGGCACAGGGGAAACAAAAAAAGGCTTTTGAGGCAAAGAAAAGGAAAGGGGTTCGCCAGTGCTCAGTTAAGGCAGGGGACGAGGTCCTAATTGGGGAGCCCAAAAAGAAGGTGAAGAAGGGAAATTGTTTACAGGATCTCCACCAAGGGCCATTCACCCTCACATCCCTGACAGAGAAGGGTGTGGCAAGTGTGGCTATGTTAGGAAAAATACAGAAAATGAATGTTGCACAGCTAAGGCCCTACTTTCGGCCACAAGGTATTGTAATAATCCTACTTGGTGACATAGCAAATATAAACATGACACTTGGCAATGCTGATTACTATTTACTTTCCTGTTGTGTAGATCATAGCCATGAATCGGAGGGCAGCCAAAACAATGCAGAAGACATTGGACTGGTGGACCACCAGTATGCCAATAAAGGTCCACTGTGGCACAAGAGGTTGTGTCCTCAACAAGAACAAGTGGTGAGTGCCAAACTAAACTGGATAGTTCACATGCACAGCTTGTTGGTGTGCTTTAAATAATAAATGCATGATTGCTTATTCCTAACAGGGATATTTTTTATTTCTAGCTGACCTATGTGCTGGATAGAACACGTCCAGCAAAAGAAATTGTTGTTCTGGATGGCCCAGTTTGTCTTCAAAGGGAAGACTTTTGGAGCCTGGGGCTAGATGAACAGGTGGAGAGCAGTGTAAGTGGATATTGCTGTAAAGAGTTTGGATGGTTCTAATGCCTTTATTGTAATTATGCAAAACATTCTGTGCTTTCAGATTGGGAATGCGTGCTTCAGGCTGGTAGAGGAGGCAGGCAGGAGACATGTATGTATTTGTATTTACCTTGATGACTTACACATAAGTTTGTGCAAAAGTGAGTGCACCTCTCACATTTTTACTACTCACTTTTGTGAGATGTATGTATATGAAATGCAGACATACAATTTTATTCAGGGAATGGATGTCCACATTGCTGACCTATTTGAAGTCCCTAAATGGAAACTAAGCGAACCTAGTTTGCCGGTAAGTTGTATAATGTGTTGATAAGTCCCGCAGATACACCTCTTTAAGTGAAGATTATGTCCAAGGAGATCTGAACATAGTTTTTTTTTCATAGGACAATGTGGAATCTAAAGATATCATCATTTTGCCAGCATGGTCTAGGGGGTCACAAACAGCAAGCCACTACATGCTTTGTGTACAGTTACATTGTTTTTTAGTTTTTCCTCTATTTTTAAACCAGTTGGTGCCCCTATAGCTGACATTAATAGGGTATGTTCTTCACAGGTGTTATTAGTTGCTAAGAAGGAGGCTATTTTTCTGGACTCATTATGTCCAAATGGGTTTGGAGATGAGAAATACCGAACCATATTTAGGTTTGAAATGCATAAGCAGAGGACATTAGCAAGGTTTGACCTGTGACCGATTAAGGCTAACAAAGAACATAAAGTGCATGTAGTTACGTGCTACTATGGGAATTAAAGTTAATACATGATAGGGGGTGTTTTCTACTTTTTTTTTCATCCAGTTAAGCCTGAACAGCACTCTGAAAATCTTCAATCTGATGACATTGTGTAACAGCCTTAACAAATACAGATCAAACTGAGTGAAATGGACTGATATCCTGTTCAGGCAAAGCCTTGTTCTCTGGCTTTAGGTTTGATTAAAAGCCTTGTTCTCTGGCTTTAGGATTGAGTAAAAGCCTTGTTCTCTGGCTTTAGGATTGAGTAAAAACCTTGTTCTCTGGCTTTAGGTTTGATTAAAAGCCTTGTTCTTTGGCTTTAGGATTGAGTAAAAGCCTTGTTCTCTGGCTTTAGGTTTGATTAAAAGCCTTGTTCTTTGGCTTTAGGATTGAGTAAAAGCCTTGTTCTCTGGCTTTAGGATTGAGTAAAAGCCTTGTTCTCTGGCTTTAGGATTGAGTAAAAGCCTTGTTCTCTGGCTTTAGGATTGAGTAAAAGCCTTGTTCTCTGGCTTTAGGATTGAGTAAAAGCCTTGTTCTCTGGCTTTAGGATTGAGTAAAAGCCTTGTTCTCTGGCTTTAGGATTGAGTAAAAACCTTGTTCTCTGGCTTTAGGATTGAGTAAAAGCCTTGTTCTCTGGCTTTAGGATTAAGGAAAAAACCTTGTTCTATGGATTCAGTTTTGCATAATGTTTTTCCAGACAACTTGCAGGAGCAGTGGCTAATGGACCGTGGGTGGAGAAGACGGGCAAAGATTTTGATGTAACTTTACTTACTATGTAAATTTGCCATTTCATTTTGCTCAGCGGACACTATATATGGTTGTCAACATTACATCTGAGTAACTGTATATTACTTTTCAGCCATTTCCAGTTCAGTCAGATGGACAGAGCTGTGGGATATTCATGCTTATGGTAAACTTATACAATTTCTACTCAATTTTTCCTGTTTGTCCTAAATCTCCATAGTAATTATTTTTCTCTTTAACAGTATGCCCTCTGCATCTGTACTGGTGCCATGTTTCACTTTTTGGATGTAAGTTGTAATTCATGGAATGTATATGTATCAAAGAATGTTAAAAAACAAACAATGCAAGACTCCAATATTACATGTGTATTACAGACTGACATACCATCTATTCGGAAGTGGTGGTGTCTCCAGATTCTGGAGAAATTCTCGATCGCAAGGTAGGGCATATATTTCAAGCAGTAAAACATTGGTCTGCTTTACAATTATGCTACATTAAAAGTACCATACTTTTGAATAGGCATGGGCAGAACTTCGGGCAGCGCTTTGCCTTCTGGACAGAGGAGGCAGAACAGCTGATGGCAGGCACCCTACCACCTATTTATAGGATTTCTCGACCCCAAATAGTCAAGGTATGGCCAAACTAACCAGACAACCATTTTCACGTACGCATTCTAAATGTTAAATTAACACCGGTAACACCGACTACCGTAGCAAGCCAAGTTACTACCCGAACCCCGAAGTTCCGTAGTGCCAGTAAAAGCGATACAGACCCCGTCAGGCAATGGCAGAAGTGCCTTTCACCCTGTTATGACTTGATGAACCACTGATAAGATTTTGGAAACATTATTTTAAGGTAAAAATGTTACATAGTGTTGCTTTAAGTATTGTGTTTACATGAGGTAAAATATAATTGCAATATTGCTAAAATCCCATTATAATCGCATTATGAGGGTGCATGTAAACGTTGTCAATCTTTCACCCTTAGTTACATTGCAGCCATCTCCAAGAGACATTTGTTAATTTTTTTGCTGAAAAGATGTCTTTAGGCCCCGTTTGAAAGACCAAAACATTTTATGTTGTAGTCTTAATTTATGGTATTTTACTTTATCATAGGAGGAACAGGTAGAAGTGGAGGAGCTGCCCCTCACATTGAAACATATGTACCAGGCAGAATACATCGTGAGGAACAGTATTGGGCTTTTCACTGGCCAGGTGCAAGAACCATCATACATGTTGATGGATCATGATGACCAAATGAAAGCGTGGAGGGTGCTGATGGAGTCGAGGAAGTGCTATGCCATGGAGCCTTTCACGTTCATTTTTGAAAACATTCAGGACATGGAAACCTTCATGATTATTTGCAAAGACACCCTCAACCTGAGAGTAAATGCTGGAGTTGGGGTGCACAGTCACCCCTATACATTTTGTTAGTGTGTGTGTGTGTGTGTGTGTGTGTGTGTGTGTGTGTGTGTTACAGCGGAAAGAGTGTTCGTTTAAATGAACAGAGCTGTTACAGCGGAAAGAGTGTTCGTCTGAAGTGGACTGAGAGCTGTTACAGCGGAAAGAGTGTTCGTCTGAAGTGACTGAGCTGTTACAGCGGAAAGAGTGTTCGTCTGTAGTGGACTGAGAGCTGTTACAGCGGAAAGAGTGTTCGTCTGAAGTGGACTGAGAGCTGTTACAGCGGAAAGAGTGTTCGTCTGAAGTGGACTGAGAGCTGTTACAGCGGAAAGAGTGTTCGTCTGAAGTGGACTGAGAGCTGTTACAGCGGAAAGAGTGTTCGTCTGAAGTGGACTGAGAGCTGTTACAGCGGAAAGAGTGTTCGTCTGAAGTGGACTGAGAGCTGTTACAGCGGAAAGAGTGTTCGTCTGAAGTGGACTGAGCTGTTACAGCGGAAAGAGTGTTCGTCTGAAGTGACTGAGCTGTTACAGCGGAAAGAGTGTTCGTCTGAAGTGGACTGAGAGCTGTTACAGCGGAAAGAGTGTTCGTCTGAAGTGGACTGAGAGCTGTTACAGCGGAAAGAGTGTTCGTCTGAAGTGGACTGAGCTGTTACAGCGGAAAGAGTGTTCGTCTGAAGTGGACTGAGCTGTTACAGCGGAAAGAGTGTTCGTCTGTAGTGACTGAGAGCTGTTACAGCGGAAAGAGTGTTCGTCTGAAGTGACTGAGAGCTGTTACAGCGGAAAGAGTGTTCGTCTGAAGTGGACTGAGAGCTGTTACAGCGGAAAGAGTGTTCGTCTGAAGTGGACTGAGCTGTTACAGCGGAAAGAGTGTTCGTCTGAAGTGGACTGAGAGCTGTTACAGCGGAAAGAGTGTTCGTCTGAAGTGGACTGAGAGCTGTTACAGCGGAAAGAGTGTTCGTCTGAAGTGGACTGAGAGCTGTTACAGCGGAAAGAGTGTTCGTCTGAAGTGGACTGAGCTGTTACAGCGGAAAGAGTGTTCGTCTGAAGTGACTGAGCTGTTACAGCGGAAAGAGTGTTCGTCTGAAGTGACTGAGCTGTTACAGCGGAAAGAGTGTTCGTCTGAAGTGGACTGAGAGCTGTTACAGCGGAAAGAGTGTTCGTCTGAAGTGACTGAGCTGTTACAGCGGAAAGAGTGTTCGTCTGAAGTGGACTGAGAGCTGTTAAAGTGTGTGTGTGTGTGTGTGTGTGTGTGTGTGTGTGTGTGTGTGTGTGTGTGTGTGTGTGTGTGTGTGTGTGTGTGTGTGTGTGTGTGTGTGTGTGTGTGTGTGTGTGTGTGTGTGTGTGTGTGTGTGTGTGTGTGTGTGTGTGTGTGTGTGTGTGTGTGTGTGTGTGTGTGTGTTTTTATAAAGATAAATAAAGATACTCAAAAAGTGTACTTTACTACTGTCCACCACTGGTCCCATGTCACTTCTGTGTGTACACATGCTTCTTTCAAGTCATTTCCATTGTCAGTTTGAAATACTCTATAACGTTTCCCCAGACTTGTTTGTAGTTCTTTTTTCACGTAAGTGCAGATAGTCTAGGCAGAAATGCATATTATGTTCCTTTATTGTCTTTGTAAACAACATTAAAGAGATTATTTTCCGCATTTAGATTATATAGATATATATTAGCCTATATAGACCCATACTAATACAAAATTACTCAACTTAAAAGGTAACTAATAGCCGATTATAAATTAATAATTTATTTAATTTAATAATTAAATTTTAATCAAAAAAAATGACACCAAACCATCTGACAATACTGACCTCAGACCAAAACACGGCAAGTTAAGTCAGTTAAGCCTAATACCATACAGCAATGAATCGCAAAGGAGAGTGGGGGAAATTGATCATGTATGTTCATAACTCACAGTCACAACTCCTTTATTATTTTGGATTGGCAACCACGTAAACACATCGTAATGCAGCGTAAGCTACATTTAAAAACATCAAAATAGACCCGCTGTGAAATGTTAAACAAAATACAACTAAAGTTACACAAACATTGAATGTCTATGTTACACAAATACCGGTATGCCGCAAGTTGTGCCGCCTGGCCGTAAAGTGTTTCATCCACGCATGCGTGGTACCGATAGTGTAGGAAAACCGTGACGTCTTCTACTACGTAATTACGCGCATGCGTAGAACGGATCGTGCAGATGGAACGGATCGTGTACCGACAGACGGTTCTCCTGGTTACAGAACCACGTGTTTCAAGCGATGTCCGATTTGAATCATTCTTTAAGAGTCGAATCTTTTCAATGAATCTGTTCACAATGAATCACAAAACAAGTCTGAGCTACTCACTCATTTACGAGTCGGACTGAATGGTTAAAGAAGCGGAATGACTTATAGCGGTTTTCGAGTCATTTTTATGCATATCATATATCATATGCATAATTTTATGGTTGTAAGCGACTCTATGTTTTAATGACTTGAATCTAGCCGGCAACAAACTTAAAATTAAAACATCTTCCTCATTAATACAATGTAATAGAAAAAAAGGTTCTCAAAAGCGAAATGACGCAATTGCGTCAAGACCATAGACTGTAAGCCCAAGACGTAAAAGAATTGTTCGTTCAGATGACCTGTTCGAAAGAACCGATTCGCAACTGTAGTCCTCCTACTTTCAGCTCGACAAAACCCAAGCTGGATGGCTATTGGTCTGTTTACCTGTCAATCACTACGTAAACATGACGTTGCAGGTTTGAGAGGGGCATTTGCGTGAAGGTCATGAAATGTGCGTTGGAGGTCGCTCATGGTCTTTTGACCAGAACTGTGAGCTTTAATTATAAGTAAAACCAAATAGAAACAATGTTTAGTCATTCGATTTGTGTAATGAATCGCCTTTTAGTGTCGAAATGAAATAAATGTTGACAACCCATGACGAGATGAAAGCTAGTCAGTTCAGTTTAACTAAAATACAGTAATATTGCCTATGACTATATATATATATATATATATATATATATATATATATATATATATATATGCATTTGGCATATAATAATAATAATAATGTAGGAATTTGTATTAACAATTTAATAAGATTTATGAACATATTTGACCACCTTAAAAGACCACCATAAACCACCTTAAAAGACATATTTAGATTCACAAAGAGCATTTAAAATATTTTCATTCATTGTTGACAGTTTAATGTTGAGTTTAATAATTTAGGAGGAGTTGCCTCTGCAAAATACAAAAATACATCCCCCGGTAGATACTTAAATCAATATATGGCATATGTAAAGGAATACATGCAGATAATGGCCTAGGTTTTCACATTGAGTAAAAAAAGTAAAAAGCCTGTATGTTATTTCTAATTCAAATGTATTGAATTTTGGGAGAGATTACACATTCATTCTATTCCAAGTCTATACATATAACCAAGCTATTTAAATGAAATAAACAATAAAGACAAAACATAAATCAATCAGACAGTCAGACACACTGTCATGACCATTAAAGCATTCTTGCATTAATCAGACTCACAAACAGGGTATCATGCATGTCTGCATATTTGTTGGATGGGCATACGGCACATACATATGGTACACACACACACACACACACTTTTGGTTTGCTTTAGTTTTTATCCTGAAATCCAATATTAAGTAAACATTTGTCCCCACAAAATCTGCTCCCCCATTTTTTTATATAACATATACATTTTTATTTTCAGAAACACCCTCACCATAAACAACAGCAACAAAGAAAAAAACACAGCTCATCACTGCAGGATGGATAAAGAATTAAAGTTTGTCCATTTTGAAATATGGTAATAATCTCACAAATTTCTTTTTCAACAGCACAGCATCATCAGCAGATATTTATAATCTGGCTCAAGGTTTCCTAATTTAACTCTGCAATAAACATTTGCCTACACTGTGCTGTTTTAATAGTTAAAGAAACATGCAAACTGAGGTTTCTACACTAAAGCTCCACATATCCCTGCATAGCAATAACTATCTTTCCACAATAAAGAACATCTCTTGGGTGAGAAAAAAAAAAAAATCACAGCTGCCTCTCAGAAGATGCTACAATTTTGCAATACAAAAATACTCTGTCTTGATAAAAAAAAAAATTCATAAATGAAACAAGGTTATGAAAAGTTCCTCTTGCAAACATCCAAATAAAAATAAAACAAGTTACCTCTCCTTACTGCCAAATAATGTGTATATTTATGTACTTATGTCTTTTTTTGTATTTGTATCACTAGACAGAATATGAATCAAAGGCAAAATTCAGTAAAAGATAAAAGCAACCATTTTAGCAAAAAAAAAAGATTTTTTTTTATCTGGAAATAGCATAAAGTCCATTCATTAGCCACTTCATACATTCATTAATATCTAAAGAAATGAAAACTAAAATATGTAACGTAGAGGGAACAACAAAATGCTCTACTGATCAACCTTTGAATAAATGAAAATAAAATGAACCAAACAGCCCCTTTTGACAAATATTTGACGTATTGGTGCATTCAAATGTGAGGATTTGATTTTTAACATCATTTGTGGTGACTTAAATCAGCTTTCATGTAGTAGTCTGACATCTTTTACATTATGCCAGTTTTGGCATGCCCATTTAAATTAGGAATAGCTTATGTAGTAGTTTCAAAATCATATAAAAATAATATCAAAAGATACAAAAATTTCCTCAAATTGTCTACCTGTTTAAAAATCATAATTTACCTCCAAGTTTCTTAATGATTTCCAATGTACAATACTGTCAACCATTTGTCAATGACTGCCAATGAAACTTCAAAAAGCACCAATATTAATGCAAAAGATGTTTTTTTTCTCAGGCAGTTTAGTGCAATGTTAGTGTTGACACCTCAATCCTGAGCTCTGCAATATTTTAATGGATGCTGGTTTCTACAGCTGCCTCAGACTGAATATGAAAATAATTTGAAAAGGTTTCTCATGTTAGAAGTAAATCAATACCAATGATTCTTTCACAGAATCAGGTAGCACCGATGTGCTGCAAAACCCTGCGGTTTAGTCTTTGGGAATACTTCAACATAGCAATGACATATATCAGTCTAAGACAGAGACGATATATATTAAGGCACTTGGGTTAAACAAGTTTTGTTGTAGGGTTTGAGTATAAATTCTCAACTAATGATGCAAGCATGCTATGCTCCATTTTCACCAATACAGTTTTCTATCAAACAGGAACGGTTCTCTGAATGCTTTGTTTTTATTATTGCAAGTCTCAAATGGAATGTGTCATTTATAAAGAGGCATAACTCCCCAAAAATGAACAATGAATGCAAACAAAAGAGCAAAACATAAGCAGGGACAAAAAAAAAAAAAAAAAAAAAAATACTGTGGAGGTGGAAAAGATGAGGAAATATATGAGCCGAGTAGTAACTGGTTTGTGCAATAGGAGATGTTTGTGCAAAAGTCAGGTTCAATTTCTCCAACTGTCCTAGAAAGAGCAGATGGTAAAGTCACTCCAATGATCTCTGATTCAGATGGAAATATAACACATTGCAATATTAGATATCAGATCAATGAAGTAACTTTAGACTTTAATGAATTTCCCCATTACATGTGCATAATGTTCTTAACACGCCCACCCAACTGTATGCCTTCACCTGCTCTCTAATGTTGCTCCCTAAAGGGCGTCAGACCCTCTGGCAGGCTTAAACACCTCCGCTTCCGCCTCTGCTTCTGCTTCATCCTCACAGTCAGGGTCCACCGAGTGAAACTCTGCCACATACAGGCTCTTATCGATGCTGCCGGGAATGGGCTTTATGTCCGTCACCAGCTGGTCCTCAATGGTCTTCAGGTTAAAACGATCCTCAGCAGTAATGAGATTGATTGCCAAACCCAGATGTCCATACCTTCCTATAAATTAAACACAGAGACGGTAAATTATATATTATCAAATAAAAGCGGTTGTTATTTGAAGTGCTGCACCCTAATAGACTAGACAATAGATAGTTGACTAGAAGAGGCTAAGTCGACCAAAATTTAGTAGCAGAAAAAAATAAATAAATATTGCTTATCATTTGAAACATGCAAGTAGCAACTTTCAATGGCTGCTTGCTCTAACGTTAACCTAGATAAATGTGCGCTATTATTAGATGCATATCGAAGTGTTTGTGTGGAGTGTGGAAGCTAAAGTATAGCACGCTTCATGACGCTTCATGCATTTTTTCCTGACAACAGCGGAAAAAAATTAAAATACTCTGTCATTTTTGGTACTACATCATTCGAAACTGTAAAGGGTCTACTTTTATTTGTGCAATCCTAACCCAAACAAGAAAACACTGTGCTTTTGTAAAATAAAGATAACAAACAGGATGCGCTTTCTGACATCTCGGTCTCTGTGAACCGGAGCGCGTCAAAAATGAACCAAACTCAGCATATAGGCTACTTGCCTCACAGACATGAGAAATATATCTATAGAAAGCTTGAAATGTCTACTTTTAAACTAACCAATTCAAAACAAATCGAAAACAAATACTCTCTGCTTATGTAATCCGTACGTACCCCACACAGAAAACACCAGTTTATTAATACATAATTAAAATGTCTCTTTGCTATTTTTTCCGTCACATTCACAATCATTACTTTCGCTGGTGCTTTGCGGCAAGTTTCATGTGCGCTTGAGCTTGGAATATGCTATATTACGGCAATATATATATATATATATATATATATATATATATATATATATATATATATATTAAAGGCTCATTGTGGCTTAGTATTCCCCTCAGTATATATTTAAGTAATTAAATGTATATAATCGTGCGATTAGTCGACTAATGGCTTAAATGAATGACTAGAATTTGACTAGAAAAATCTTTAGCCAGGCACAGCCCTAGTAATTTAATTGTAAGAACACATTGAAAACTAAAATTTTATGTTAAAAATATTAAGTGGTATAAAAAAAAAATATATATATATATATATATATATATATATATATATATATATATATATATATATAATTTATAAAGTGTTCAAATTTTAAATATAAAAATGTAAATAATTTAATCCAAAACACTAAGCATTATTTATGCTTGTCAACTTCACCTGAGCGTCCTATGCGGTGCAGATACGTTTCTGCATTCCTGGGGAAGTCAAAGTTGATGACCACATTTACTGCCTGGATGTCAATGCCTCTAGTGAATAAATCTGTTTCAAGAGCACACATTCACTGAATTAGCAATAACAAAAATATAATATTATTAGGAAAAGAAAATTTTCTTTTTATGGTTGGGGTTATGCAAAAGAAAAGAGATAAACTCACCTGTGCAAACAAGGTTCCTGCAGAGTCCATTTCTGAAGTCGTGGAAAACACGGTTTCTGTATTCCTGCCATGTGAATGAAAGGAAGCACAATATGTTTGCAGCCACAAATAACTGCACAAATAAAGTTTCAAGCATTTGACTGAACAGATTTGAATTAAACTGGAACTAACAACAACAAAAGACGTACCTGCATCATCTTTGCATGAATGTAGAAGCAGGAGTAGCCCAGCTGCGTGATCTTCTTGGCCAAAAGCTCCACTCGCTGAGTAGAGTTACAGAAGATGATGGACTGATTGATTTGCAACTGTGGAGAGAACAAGAGCGTGGGGTCATGTCAGCTGTAGAAACAATGCATTCGGTTGTAATTCACTAAATCACAATACCACAACTGACAAACTTAGTCAGGGTCACACAATATTCAGCAATATTACTGATTATCAGATGAGAACTGAACAGAGCTGGACGATGACATCACTGTTTTGACATCTACAGAGCTACTTTATAGATGAATTGCACTCATTTCATATTTGATGATCTTTACTGTTCAGTGAATGACCTTAGCTGAACCGAGCTACATATTAAGAATATAGCCTTTGATATTAATAGAAACCATCCATATTATGATAGTTATATTATGTTAAGACAGTAGATTAACTATGCACTTTATTGTTGTTATTGATGCACATGCATTATCTGTATATTATTTTTACAGTAATATACAGTAGCGAGCGATGCTTCAAACACTACGATATGCAGTCTAAAATCGACTCAAAATATCAAACATGTTTTGTGCCCATTATACACTACTCGATTTTCTGTGAAATCTGTCAACTCCAAAATCTATTTTGTCTTGTAATTCTGAGAATTAGGGAAAAATCTAGGGCTGTAGTCAACCAAAGAAATCCTTAGTCGACCAAAGTCCTGTCCTGCGCAACGATTAGTCAACTAAAAAAAAAAAAAAAAAAAAAAAAAAAAACACGATGTTTTGATTGAACATTTTTTAACAATTGTCATAGCATTTATAAAACAACAACGAAAAAACATCAAAAATACATAAAACTATAATAATAATACAATTCTTTTAAAATTAAGTGATTTTTTTTTAACTGCAAAGTTAGGAGCTCTGTCCTAGGTCTATAGTAGGCTAACAGTCACAATCGCGCACCTGACCACACCACACGCTACACAAAATATAACTACTATCTGCCACAATGAAAAATCCTAACAAAAGCTCTCGTTTACAGGCTGTAGCCTATATTCTTCTTTACTTGTCTTTCAAAGCTATGGGTTAACTTTTGTCCAGCCGATCTAGGAGTTTTAAAACAAACAGACAAAAAAACCCAAAGAGCCTTAAAAACAATCCTAATAATAATAGGCTGTATTGTAGGACCGCATATAGGTTTATTTTCGTTTTGTTACATTATTTAGGCTATTTTCAAATGCATCAAGTGTACAAATAAAAACAAAAACATATCAAGAAAACACAATCTATTGAGTCAGCATGATAAAGCCGTTAAAGGGACTGCTCACGTCTTTTGCGCGCTCAAGTTCGATTTCAAATGTAGGCGCGCGGTGTGCGCGCTCATGATGGAAGCAACGCGCTCTTTTTTTTTCCAAGTGCGTCCACGCCGCATCGAGATAAAAACATATAGTGTATAAAAACATAAAAACCGAAACAAGTAGCATTCTAACTGAATGAATACAGCTAAACTACCTATATTCCTTACTGAGCACGAAGCAGCAGCGCAGCCAGCCACAGGGGGGAACCGAGTGTTCTATGTGTGTGCGCTAAACTGTGGCGCTGTTACAAAATAGCCTAAATTAAAGCATTTAAAGTTGGGGATAAACCATAGGCTAATTATTTTAGAATACAGTAATATATAACTGCTTATAAAGGAATAAATATCAAGGAGTAAATCATTGAAAATTTCTTTCTATTGGTAAAAAAAAAAAAAAAAAAAAAATACAACTGGTCGACCAATAAGAATGTCAGTCGACCAAGATGGCATCGACCGATTAGTCGACTAAACGACTAAAGTTGACAGCCCTAGAAAAATCTTTGCAAAAGTTTGGTTTGGTTCAATTTAAATGATTGATGTTAGTCCGGTTCATTTGAATAAGTGTAAACACTGTCATCCAATCCTTGGTGCGCACCAATACAGACTTCTGAAAATGTGGGTCTCGATCCGCTTCCAAACTAACTTTGGTGTGTTTTGACTGAAATATGAACGCAACATACATGGACCAAAGAAGGCTAAACGAACAAGAAACAGGACGTAATGTCACAAGATGCGACCCTAAAAAGGACAGAATGCTCAAGCATACTTGGTTTTTCTCGTCGTATTTGCAATATTGCCCACTACAGTTCAGTACTGTTGTCAGAACTGCGTCTTTCTTCTTGCAGCAGAACTTTGTTTGTGTGTGTAACGGAGGAATTTCTGGTGCTGTTTTGACTCCTTTACACATTTTATACACCCTGCACGAGTAAAAACTCCTTATATGTATGCGCATACTAATCCAGCACACAGCAATGGTTTGGAAGTTCGGCCCAGTGCTGTTTTTTTGTATCTATAGGTTCGGTGTTAAAAATGACAGTGTGAACGCTAAGCGAACCAGGACTAAAATGTATAATTCTATTTTTTGTTCCGGACCAAACGAACAGACCTACAAGTGTAAACAGACCCTAAATATATTTAAAGGAAAAAAAATCAAAAATCAAAACCAAGCTACAAAAATGACTCATCAAGGTTGTGACATGACATTTTACCCAGCCTAAATATAACTTGTTCTATTACCTAATTATTAAATGTTCTAAAGTGAAATTCACTATTTACCCTGGAGAACAGTGTGTTGAGGCAGTGGACTTTCTGTCTTTCTGTGACGTAAGCATAGTACTGGGTAATGCCCTTTAGGGTCAGTTCCTCCATCAGATTAATCTCATAGGGCTTCTGCAGGTGCTTTGCCTACAGACACACAAAAGCGAATAAATAGAAAACCTTCAGATGTAAAAAGAGAGAAGCAGAATGTAAGCATAAATGTGTTTAAAAGATTTCTCTGACCATGAATGTCTGTACGCTGATGGGGAACGTGGCCGAATAGAGCAGTATCTGTCTGTTCTTCGCAAGGAAACCAATGATGTCCTCAATGAGAACCACAAAGTCCCGAGAGAGCAGCTTATCAGCCTATAATAAAACAGGCAATGAACAGCTTGAACTTTTATATTGGTGGTATTAACATCTAAACACCTAAATAACTATTGTAAGACGTGCAATTATGATAGTGTGCAACAGGGAATAACATTTTATAAATATTCTGATGGCCATGTAAGCTTGTGCGATGCTCACCTCATCCATAACCATCATCTGAACTTTATCCACTTTGGCTATGCCCTTTTTTATCAAGTCCAAAATTCTGCCAGGTGTTGCTATAACAACATGAACTGCAGAAGAGAGTTTTAAACAACATGTTTTTATTGCAGAAGATGATCACACTGTAATCTCTTTATGATTAGGTATATTTTATGTGATTACTGAGCATTACCTGTCTCATCCAGGCGCATAATATCATCTCGAAGGTTTGTACCACCTGTGGTTGCCATGACTTTGACACCGCCCAGGTGTTTGCTGATCTGAATACTGATCTGACTGACCTGCAGAGCTAGTTCACGAGTGGGAACCATCACGATGGCTGCAGGCAAAGAGAAATATAGCACAGTAAAAAAAAGGGGGATAAAAAATGTACATCTTGGTAAAAAGTTTTGGGAGAGAGCGATACCCTGAATATGATCCTTTTTCATGTCAATTCTCTCCAGTAGGGGGATCAGGTATGCACCACTCTTTCCTGTCCCGTTTTTGGCACGAGCCAGTATATCACGTCCAGAGAGGGCAATAGGAATACTCTCCTCCTAAAATAAAAAATAAAATAAAAAATTAATTAAGCATAAACACTGAAGATACCAATATTTTTCAGAAAGATTGGTAGGTTGATTAAAAGATTAAAAATGATCATTTGTAATAATACAAATAATAAGTTTAAATTTTATGTATAGGGCTGTCAAGTGAATCAAATTTTTTATCTAATGATATGATGTGTCATAGTCTGTATTGAGATGAGAAAAGCATCAAATAGACATTACAAAAAGTAGCTTTAAAAAGACAAGTTGTATTTGATTCGACATAGAATTTATTACACATAAACTTTTAGGCTACAACTGCCATGATTTTTTTTTTTTTTAGAAGCTGCATCTGAATTAGTATTTAGATACATTTACAGACCGTTTATTGCAGCTCAGAGGTGGCATGGATGCATTTACACTGCAATTACAATTAAATAATGCCAATATATTAATGGGTTTCAAATGGATATTTAGGGATAGTTCACTCAAAAATGAAAATCATTTAGAATTTTATTTAAAAAATATGTCTAAGTATTGTTGTTGTTCATACAATAAGTCAATGGTAACCAAAACAGTTTGGTTTCCAACATTCTTCAAAATATATTCTTTTAAAATCCGCATAAGAAAGTCATACAGATTTGAAATGACATGAGGATGAGTAACTGATCTTTTTTTTTTTCAATTAAATTATACCTTAAATAAGAAACTGAAATTGCCAGTAGGTGGTGGTTAATGTCTTAATGAGTGAGTTATAAAGTTATTCATTCATTCGATAGTTCAAAAGGCTGATTCATTCAGGAATTAAGTAAACGGCTCTCTCGTTCAGAACGCGCTTGCTTGGCGACGCACAACAGTTTTGCTCTGGCTTTATAGGTAATATTTCCATTGGCAAAATGGAGCAAAAACAGACAATATTGTGTGTACAAAACACAATATTAACTATTTTATTGAACTGTTGTATAAAATTTATATACAATTTGCACTCGTGCTATTCAGGACAAATATCATACGATATAAATATGAGACAAAAACTCGTACAGGGGAATCTTTTCCCCAATATCTTGAATTTTAGGGGCATTCTATACTCTATAGCAGCCTTTCTCAAAGTGGGTGCCGCGGCACACTGGGGTGCCCCCTGACTTTGTCAGGGGTGCCGCCAAAAAATTACGTAGGCTAAAAATATATATATATATTTGAATTTACATAAATACATTCTTCTTCTTTTTAAACATATGAACGTATTAATAAAATTGTACATATATTTTAGATAAATATATATATATAAAATTAACCATAAAAATCCGTCTCACAAGACCGAAGCAAGACACACACACAACTTGACGCAAGTGACGCAACCCATAGCACCGCGTTATAGCAACAACACTGACCGCGCGAACACGCGTCACACAGCAACTGCAGGCTCTGACAAACACACATACAAACTATACTATACTTCTGCATAACGTGTCTCTTTTTACAACAAAAATGTGAATTCTGCCGGTATTCAGACAGTCCCATGCATACAGATACAGATCCGGCCTACAATCGCCTACGTAGGTGAAATTTGTTTGACATTTCGTCCCCTTGGAATTATAAGGTTCTATCTGACATTTTTGTCAAAATTGAGTTATTCACATATTCTTATTCTGTGACAACTTATTTACATTATGTGATGTGTTTTTTTTTTATTGTGTCCATTGTGGGACTTTTTATTGAAAAAACTAAAAGGTTCTATCTACAAAATCGAACTCTAACTTGGCTCTATAAGGTTCTATCTGCGTGAGCCAATCAGCACTTCGAATGCACAGAAGAGGACCAATCAGAATCAACTTTATATGTCATGTCGCAGGCTTTTTCCTTGAAGACAAAAAGAAACCCCATAAAGGCATAATGCTATACATTTACAGTAAATTAAATATTCACTAAATTGTGTAGTGTTATGAAGTGGCTTCAATTTGACCATTTTCTTTATAGTGTATTGGTTATTATTATTAATTATCAATGAGGTTATTATTAATAACTATTATTATTATAGTTCTTATTATCTGAATTATACAAATATGCAGTGGGTAAATTGAATATAAAAAAAAAAAACATTTAACATGCAAGTGTGTGTGTGTGTGCGCGAGTGTGTGAAAATGTGTGTGTGTGCGAAAGTGTGTGTGTGACTGTGTGTGCGAGTGTGTGAAAGTATGTGTGTGTGTGTGTGTGTGCGCGCGCGTGTGTGTGTGTGTGTGTGTGTGTGTGTGTGAAAGTGTGTGTGTGTGTGTGTGTGTGTGTGTGTGTGTGTGTGTGTGTGTGTGTGTGTGTGTGAAAGTGTGTGACTGTGTGTGTGTGAGTGAGAGAGAGTGTGTGTGTGTGTGTGATTAAAAAATTAGTCTGACATTTTTTGAGATCATAATAGTCAGTGAATAATTTTTCAATGATTATTAAACTTTATGAATTAATTTGCTGAAGCATGTCGATTTTCTTGTAGTTTTTAAAGTCTTGAAATGTCTTAATTTTTACAATTTTAAGCCTTAAAGGTCAAATAGTTAACAATTTCATTGATGGGGTCTTAATTACAACAATAAACGTTAGCATGTTATTTCAGCCATACTGATGTCTAGAGAGAAAGCCATTTCATCTGGCCCACTTTAGCTGGAATAAAGTCCTGCTCAGATGTATTACAGTAGCTGCTTTCTGTCTAAACAAAAGAAAGATTAAAGTAACAATTTCTGCAATAATGTGTTTAATTACCCACCAAATTGGTAACGAAAATTAAGATTCTGCACTGGACAAAATATTTAGACCTACCTTGCTTAATTTGAAATGTCCTAAATACATGGAAGTGCTAAAAAATATGAAATAAATGTCATAGAAAGGATAAAATTTTACTTTCGAACACATGTTGAGACATTGTTACAACATTCATTTTATATTTAATGTTCAAATAATGTTTTGGCAGATAGAACCTTATAATTCTAAGCGAAAAGTGTTTTTTTAGAATTAGAAGGTTCTATCTGCGTTTGACCCATTCCAAAAAAACCCATTTACAAATTTGAGAGGATTTTGATATTGTATATTTAGAATACATTTAGGGTCCCTGTTATTTTCATGTTTGAAAGAAACTTGTTCCCCATATAAATTTTCCTATATGTAATGCAAAAACTTTGAAGCTCAATATCTCAAAACTGCTCAGAACGCAGATAGAACCTTATAATTCCAAGGGGACGATTTCTAATCGTAAACACAGCCATGTTGAAGCCTGCAGTAATGTTTTTCATTGATGTTATGGCAGTCCACTCTGCTTATTGTTTTTCGAGAATCTTGCACTCCTGTTTGTCATTGTGCACGAAACTTCATGCCAATAAATCATCAGAAATATTGCTGACTTGTGCGCGTCTCAAGCGCACTCTTTACGCTCGTGCTAATGCCTGTTAGTTGTCCGTGGATTTGCCTATATTTGGCGCTGAAAATGGAAACGTCTTTAGACATGGAAAATCGATTTTACAATCGATTCAATGAACGTTTATGTCTCAAAAATCGATCAGGATTTTTTCACAAAAGTGATAGCCCTGTAAAGTTGTTATTATTATTGTTATTGTTATTGTTATTTACAGTTCGTATTATGCTCTGTTCATTACTGTTCTGTCTAAATAAACAGGACATTTGCATTTACATTTGGGTTATGCAGTGTTTTTAATTTATATTTTACACTGGGGTGCCTTGAGATTTTATGCACTTTTGAAAGGTGCCCGACTGAAAAAAGTTTGAGAAAGGCTGCTCTATAGGCTCCATCACGCAGTGAGTTGTTGCCCTGCATCATGTTTGTCACCAATCAGGTCTGGGGTGGGGCAGGCATTCTTTTTCCATAACTAATTAAAGCAACACCATGTGATTTTTCCTCAGCGGTCGCCCTACAGGTTGGAAGCAGAATTGTCCATTACTGCTGTCGTAAATAATTTAGCCTTCCGCAGCCGACTGTCGCACGCGCACGCTCGCTGTTTATCCAGCACTGGCTTTGGAATCAACAATGGCAGACATCCCAACCTGCAAGAAGTCATTTCAGGGAGGTATCTTGGTGACTGGATTGTTGACGGGGGGACGGGGGGTGGGGCTGGTGGCGGGTTGACTAGCTTTCGTGAGGCACACTCGCAAGGTCTCTCGCTCTCTCTCTCTCTGCCGTGCTCGCGCTATGTATGTTATGCGCGCAGTATGTTCTGTCTCGCATGCGCGCTCTAGATTCCGGCAGATCTGAACTAATTTGCGGGCATCAGGGAGACGCAGGAGACTCCCGGGAGACTTGGGATGTCTGCAATGGCCACAGACAATTTGAGGAAGTGGTGGGGGAAGTGACGTATGCCGTAAAGCAGTCGAATTTTGTAGTTCTTTTTGTGCACGGGTTCCTACCCGAAACCCGAAGTTACATAGTGCCAGTAAAAGCGATACAGACCACGTCAGGCTATGGCAGACGTGTCATTTAACTTATTTTAAGTCGATGTACCATCACAAGGGTCTTGGAAATATATTATGAAGGTTGAAAAACTACATAGTGTTACTTTAATTCAATTAAGAGCCCTAATAAAAGAGCCCTAAAAAACATGGCACTATTGAATACTTGATTCTGTTTGGATGACAGATGTTCTACAGTGCTTAATAATATTCTAGATAAAGAATTTAAAAAGGGAGGGCACTGGTTTTTATCTAGCATATTCTTATGCAAAAATTGTCTACTAGTCTAGGTTTTGCATTTGCCGCATCTATTACCTGAATGGGGGAGGGCTTTTCCCAACCCATCTCAAAAATGCCCATCAGCAGCTCTCTCTTCAAGCAGTAGTCCTCAAACTCATTTCCTTTGGTTGCAGTCACATCCTTGAGAAAAAGAAAGAGCATGAAATAGTTGGATCAGAAGGAGATTGTATCAGCATTACACTATTTGGGGACTCTGAGTACACTGTTATTTTATTTTATTTTAAATTTCACTAAAAGACTTACGGAAGTTTTGACTCTATTGTCCTTAGAGGGAAGCTGTAGGCTTCTTTTCCAGTCGTCACCAAACCTGTGTGTAAGTAGTGTAAGTGAAGAATTATGAATATATACAGTATACATAAACAGATTGCACACCACCATTTAAAAGTTTATTTCTAAAGAAATTACTACTTTTATTCAGCAAGGACACATTAAATAGGTAAAATTTGACAGTAAAGACATTTATAATGTTACGAAAGATTTCTATTTCGAATAAATGCTGTTTCTTTTAACTTTCTAAAAACAATCCCATCAAAGAATCCTAAAAAAATTGTAGCATAGTTTACTTTCCATGAAACTGCTTTTAACACGGATTAAAAAGAAAGAAAGAAATGTTTCTTGAGCAGCAAATCAGCATATTACAAAGATTTCCGAGAGATCATGTGACACTGAAGAAAATTCCATCACAGAAATAAATTTGATTTTTAAATATATTAAAATAGAAAACAGTTATTTGAAATTGTCTTTACTGTCATTTATCAAATAAATGCAGCCTTAAGAGAGCATAAGAGACTTCTTTTAAAAACATTAAAAAGTAAAAAACTTCAGAAAGGTAGTGTACACAGACATGTTATATATAATGGACACATTCTAGCTAAGCAATCAAGTTTGTTAATGTGACAATGATAAGCTTACCTGATGCCAGGTCCTTCCTGAAATGCATTGGTTTCAGGTTTCTGGGTCCCCATGGGCTGAGGACTTGCAGTTTGGGGTCCTAATTGAGAAGGGGCTTTAGGCTGTCCTACAAACTGCCTGTTGTGTGTGTTCAACCCCATGACAGCTGGGCCAGCATTCTCCATCCTTGTTGCCATTTTATCACTGCTTTGTGGGTATTTTCAGTTTATATTATTTTTCCCACGTCTTTTTCACTTTCGAATGCCTTACCAAGGTCTAATAAGATCTAATGAACCTTCACAGTGTCCACAAGGTCTCAGTAAAACGGTTTCACTAAAGAATCTTTTTTTTTTTTAGATATTTACAAATTCAACATATAGCTTAGGCTCTATTAATAAGAGCAATGCTGCCACCCAAGGTGTTTTACAAGACCTCTTCTAAAAGAAGAGAAATAAATATTTATTTGCATAAATATTGCACACCTGCACGCAGTATAGAAAATTATACCTGGACAGGTGTGATAAATAACTAGTCTGCTAAGGCAATGGGAAGTACAGAAAGACCTAATGCTCCGAAGCCCAGAACTTTCTTTTTGTGTCTACACAATATTTACACTGTGCAAATACAGTGCTTTGTGGTCTTTTGGCTGCCGGTTTTCACTCTTTCTTGTTCAGATGCAGTAAAACTCTCAAATGTCCTGATCAGGGAGACCAGTCTTGGTTCATTTATACATTTGCCTGGCAGGTAGAATTAATTCCAGCACATCTGAGAGTAGAATCACACATTCAAAAAATGAATAGTCAAAGTAACACTTCAGGGTGACGCAGTTCAAAAGTCAAACAGCGCTGAAAACAAGCCAGTTCTATGAATAGCCAGTTGAAAGTCTTGTGTATGTCCTTTCCTCTGTGTTGCCCTCCAGTTGTGTCCACGCCTGTTCCAACTGCAGAAAAACAATATGGAAATCAAAGACATTTCACTCTGCAAATTACAAATTACCTGGAAAATTTCTGGAAGCTTTGAGGGATTCCAAATATATATTTTTTATGCTTTTACAGAAATGAATATATTAACTGTTATTTTTTTTGTGGAACCAATAGTTATTATTGTAACGTTAATTTATTGTAAATGGATTTTTTTTTTAATAAATCTGCGAATGTGATAAAAATGCTAAATGCTTCCCTGACAAAATGCTTCCCTGTTACTGTGGTGGTAACTTACCGTGGTACAGTGATGGTAAATATAAATGGAGATACAATAGTATCTTGATTTGCACCATAATGATGATTCCCATATTAAAAAAAAAACATACGTATTTATGTGATAATTAAAGGAACTACATTGAATTAACACGGTAAAAATAAATAAAAACATTGTAACATTATTGTACTTTTTTTGTCAGCGTCATTAACAGTGCAACTTTCTCCCAGTTAAAATGTCTTACTTTCAAACGGTTGGTAAATCAATGTCACTGGCTTAGAATCATATTTACTTTCCCTTGTTTACAAATAATTACTTTTTAGCACATTCAAATCAAAACTTTTACATTACCACCTTTAAACGGAAAAATACATTAACGGGCAGCGTGTCTCTTCAATAGTTTTCACAACCATCGAATATGAAATAAAAGTCTGGTTTTAACTTTTTAAACACGAGCATCTCAGACGAACAATGAGACAGATTATTGTTTCCAGGACACAAATAATATAAACATCGCTTTACATATTAGTTACTTTAAGGCAAATCATAAAAAATGCCGAACAGACTGACATCAAATTGTTTAGTTAGCAGATGATTTGTGCTAAGCTAGGTGGTTACTGGTTAACCTTACAATATTACTTCATAATACACGACAGTAAAAACCAAACATTTACCTTTATTCGTATCAATATCCTATGCTGCCTTACATATTAGGTAAATTACTTGGTTATCAATGTGGTATTTATTTCTCACGTCGCTACAAGCAGCTCGTCTCTTTGTTGTATTTCTGTCAACACGGTCGACATGTATTGAACGTCATTGGGGTTCATATGAGCACTGCACATGTGAAATGCTGCCATCAACGGTACGGAGGCTCTTATGACCCTAACTATCAACTATTGATTTGTTTACTGCGTTTCTTTCTTTTTCTAATTAAAAAACGACTATGGTAACCATAGAGTATTTTAGGCATTCTTTGTCATAATAAATAATGCAAAATAACAATAAACAAATATAAATATAATATTTATTATATTGAAATACAAAAAATAATATTAATTAATAATGAATGATTTCAGAATCCTACTGTTACTCAAATTTATGGTGACTAATACTTATCAAGTTACCACAGTTTTATTGTAGTAACAATTGCTACATTTGGCCAAATACAGATGCAAAACAGCTCTGGAAACAACAATGCATTAATGAAAATAGTGGATTATTTATTACTGCATTTGACATTCAATTTATAAAAAAAAACAGAACAAACATCTAGTTAGGGGGAAAAAGCATTGAATCTAATTTGGTTATGTTATGAACACCTTTCAGTTGTTTAGTTTACTGCAACAGGAACTGGTAACTAGTCACAGCAAAAGTTTCATGTGCATCTGGCCAGTTCCTTTTGAGGAAATGATGAGGTAACATGGTAATATACAGGTTCAACAGTATGAAAGTCTGGCACATAGAGCACATAACCACATCCTTAAAGGATAGTTCACCCAAAAATGAAAATTTTGTCATCATTTACTTACCCTCAAGTTGTTCCAAACCTGCATGAATTTCTTTCTTCTGCTGAACACAAGCATACATAACTGTAATTCATTATAATTTCATTTTAGAGTAGGGGTGTCAAAGAAATTAGGTCATGAGCCGCATTGGACTAAATGGCACCATTATGTGGGCCAATACATTTTTTTTTTAATTATGTGTAAAACCATGGAGAGTGTATGCGCAATACATGCTCACTAGTAAAGCAACTTTACGCTGCATTAATAAGCAATTTTGAGGAACAAAGCACAATTCAGAATTGACTCATTTAATCAAAAAAAGGTTACGTTCTGGGTGTGTTTGGGTCATTTTGACCCGGAGAGGATTTTCCCCCCAGAAAAATGCTAGTTCTACTACTTCCCCAAACATTTTTGAGAATTTTTGTAATTTTATTTAATAATAAAAAAAACTCGTCCCTGTTGTGTCCTGTGCGCACCTGGACCGAGCACAGGTTTTCAGACAATCTGAACAGCTCTTTGTCTGCTTAGGAGGTCAGCAGAAGGGGAAGGCTATCTCCAAACAGAGAATGGCCCACTGGATTGTGGACGCCATTCTCCGGGCTTATTAAGTCCAAAATCTACTGTGCCCATTAGGAGGGAGAGCTCACTCCATTTAAGGCATTGCTGCCACTTAGGATTTGGCAAACGGTGCTTCACTAGCAGACATATGTAGAGCTGTGGGCTGGGCTATACCCAACATTAATCTCAGAATGGAACCAGTTTCATCTTGAGTTTTTGGTGACATCAGGGAAGTCTTGGACAAACTGTCTGGGTGTAGTGCTTACACTAAAACGTGCGCTCTATCGGTCTAGTTGAGTTCCCCTTGAATGGTGAAACCTTCTCCATCATTTCACACTCTCTAGTCGAGTTTTGTGGAGGAAACCTTAACAACCAGGTGTACGCAGCTTTTTTCCTAAAATTACTTCCAAAATCAGAAACAGGCCCTACAGCTACAGTGACCTCTTTGAGGTGAGTAGGTCCTTGGAAGGGAGACCTGAGGTAATTTACCCTGGGTGTTAGAAGGTTACAAGTGAGCGTTGTTGCACTTGTCATTTGCACGCAGAGGCTTGCTCACATTTGCACCACCTTTTCTCGTGACACAGTACAGCAGTTGTCGTGGCGTTTAGTAGAGGGGCCCCTTAGTGTTGGTTCGACACCACGTTGAACGTGACCATGAGAAAGGTAACGTTTTGGTTATCCTCGTTCTCTGAAGGAGGGATCTCTCCTGACACAACTGATGACTGCTGAATGGCCGAGATGCTACCTCGGCTCCTCAGCACAAATCTGAAAGGTGTATTGCATTCCAGCGGCTTTCTATATGTCAGTTGGCATGGCTTGGCATGCAAATTCCACATGCCAATTCCATTGTCCTGATACTCTCAGTGGTGATTGGGGCTCCCAAGGACGACCCCCTTAGTGTCACTTTGACACATCTCCATTGCCTCCATTAGGGACGAGGGTTACCATTGAACTGAGATGTTCTTATAGACAAACTATTTTGAGTATTACACACTTTTCATAGAGATTAACTTTGTCCTATTCTGAACTGCATCCAATATCCATTCATTATCCAACATTGCCATACACGTGCACACACACACACACACACACACACACACACACACACACACACACACACACACACACACACACACACACACACACACACACACACACACACACACACACACACACACACACACACACACACACACACACACACACACACACACACACACACACACACACACAAACTCTGTTTGCTCCACAATGACCCCACCAAGTCTTTCTTTCTTGTTCTTCATTTCATCACATCTTCCAGACAAAATATTATAACAATGTGTTTTGGGATTTTCATGTTTCACAATAAAGCTGACAAAAGTAATAGCACAGAGAAGATAAATGTCACATAGCACCCTGCTTATTCATTTAGTGTCAGCACAATGGTCAAGAAGCTGTCTGTGTGTGAGCTTCTTGATCAAAGACATTGCAACAAATGATAAGGAACAATCTTCTGATGTTGACATTGAAAGAAGGACTTTTTTGTAGCAGGGTCACTGCAGGGCAAAGACAGTTCAAAAGTGTGTGTGTCCCGACGTTATGGAAAAAAAGTCCCCACATGGATAGAAATGCCAGAAATGTTTGATCTTGTAGGGAAATTTTTTGGTACCCATGAAGAAAACGGCTTATAAATCATACTACCGGTAAATTATGTTTTTTTTAATAACAGAATGTAGAAAGTGAGGGTTGTTTAGGGGTAGGGTTAGGGGATAGAATATATTTTTTATAGAATAAAAATCATAAAGTCCCCATGAAATATGGAAACCCAACAAGTGTGTGTTTGTGCACATGTGTGGTAATGTTGAAAGCATGAATGGATATTGGATGCATTTCAGAATAGGATAAAGTTCATCTCTGTGAAAAGGAAAGAATGTAATACTCAAAATAGTTTGTGTACATGAACATGCGTTTTGTGTGCGCACACGTGCTTGCACTTGTGTGTGCCTACAGGTTTGGTAATGTTGGATGGATGAATGGATATTGGATGCAGCTCAGAATAGGATAAAGTTCATCTCTGTGAAAAGGAATGTGTAATACTCAAAACAGTTTGTGCACAAGAACACGTGTGTGTATGTGCATGTGCGTGGGTGGCAGCTGGTGTGTGTATGTATCCAGGCCTTTATGTTTGCAAGCACACATGTACATATTTGAACATGATTAACATGCTCCTAAATTTTTTTCTTTTAATGGCTGGTCATTTCTGACCGGGAACATAGTGTGACTGTACCATTTTCTACACAATAAAATAATTTCAAAACAAACTTCCTAGTTAAACATTAAAGCACACTAGTGTGATACATTTTTTTCAAATTTTATTCAATATTGCCAAAAATTATCCACAAATAATGCTTTTTTTTCGGTCAAAAATTGAGGTACATAATCTCAGATAAACGAGGCCTACGATCCATCAGATCCAAAAAGAAATGCAAAACCTGTGCCAATTGAAAGAAAACAAGTAGACAAAAGACTGAATCCAATATTTTGTGATAATATAGAGTAATGAGACACTTAGAAGCAGTTTTAAAAGGCTGGTCATATTTGAACAGGGTTTTAAACAGAACAAGGGTTAAATTAAATGAAAGAAAGTAAGGCTGTGTGTTTGACACCCCTACGTTTAAACATTCAAACCACTGGATTTTAGCTAAAAACAAGAAAAACAAGCCACAGTGCAGTTGCTTAAAAAAAAGTGTTGGTTTGCAGTGCAAAAGCAACTTAGATCTTATTGCATCACTACAGGCACAATGGTGAAATTTTGGTGGATGCTTAGACATTCTGTTAGGGCAGAACAGAACAGTGAATGGTCATTGCGAACATCTAAAAATGAATCACTCTGATGCAAGACTGCATATTAAGCCTTAGCAGATATGATGATGATGTTGTTGGTACTGCAAGCTGGATCTACAGTTGTTTCCAGGAGTTGAGCTGGTGGATGGACTCCCCTAATTTAGGGTTTCGAACCTTTCACTTTATTTATTATTTAGATGTATTCACTGTAATTTCTTAGACCTTTGTGGTCTAATTAAGCCCTGGCTGCCTCTTATCAGCAGGTAGTTCCTCTTGCTGGAAGACTTCTCTGATTCGTTTCACACATAGATCTGCTGCTTCCTGGGTTTCTTTGGAGAACTGAAATAGGCTCAGGAAGCCATGAGGGAGATCTTCAACCACAGTGAGCGTCACTGGCTGGTTCATATTCCTCAGCTTTTTGGCAAACATCACTGAATCATCTAACAGGGCATCCAAAGCAGAGGCCTGAGGAAAACAATCAAGGCATTAAAATAAGAGTTACAGCACTATCTCGGGAAATGCAGATTCATCATGTCTTACCACTATATGCACTGGCGGAAGGCCCTTGAGAAGATTGTCAGGAGCAAGTAATGGAGAAACAAATGGGTTCTTCATTATTGGTGTGCGAGGTGTCTGTATATCCGCCAGACATCTAGACCGTAGAGGCTCAAAATTTTCTGGGTAATCTTGGACCTCCTGTGGTCTCTTAACAGGATGTGACTTGGAAGGTGAAGGACCATTTGATGATGTAGTCGCACCATTTGATGATGGTGGTGCCTTTGGATCTATGAAAGTCTGAATCCAATTTGACGCTCCTTGGGCGAAGTTACTCAACATCTTTACAGTGTCCTGTCCCAAAGCAGTCAGGGTGTCTAAATGCTGAGCCGGCTGTACTGACTGACAATTCGCACCTGAATAAGAGAGTGACAGAGACCGAAAAGACGGTGTTATCATGAAGGTGCTGTAAATAAGACAGAAGGTTTAATATTACTTTACATTCTGTATATATAGAGCATTCTAGAATTGTCACGACTAGGTGAAACAGTGGGGTCCAAAAGTCTGAGATGGAAAAAGCCAGTAAATAACCTGTTATAATGAATTAAAAGCTTTAACACTATTTGTCAGTAAGCATGTGAACATGACAACATTGGACCCCATTGACTGCAGAAGAAATAAAAGAAATAAAAGTCGTACAGGTTTGAAACAATATGAGGGTGAGTAAATGATGACAGGGTCAATTGTTCCTTTAAAAAATTGACAACCCAAATACTAAGACATTCTAAAATTCATGTTAATTTTTCAATTCAAACTTTCATTCAACTCCTCAAATTGTACCACTAATAACATAAATTTGAATGAAAATACTTTAGAAAAATATTAAATATTTTGGTAACACTTTACAACAAGGTTTAATTTGTTAACATTGGATAACTACATGAGTAAACGTGAACTAAAAATACTTCTAAAGCATTTATTAATCTTAGTTAATGTTAATCTCAACATTTACCAACACATTACTATTATCAAAAGTTCTATCTGTTAATATTATTTAATGGGCCTGAGCTAACATGAACTAACAATTAACTTGTTTTTTATTAACTAATGTTAACAAAGATGAATAAATATTGTAACAAATGTATTGTTCAACCAATATTTTTGCTCAAGTGGTCTCAGACTTTCGTTACCTTTATAGTTCCTATATTTTTTCTCAAAAAAATAAACTTTTCTTAAAGTGAATTGATTTGACACTATATTGTCTTGTGTAAAACCGCTTTATAGTTGAAACTGAAGTTGTAAATACAACCAAACTTATTGTTTCCTATTTGAAGAATATTGCTACATAGATGCTGTTCTTGTTCCTTTTTATTACTGTAAAGCTGCTTTGAAACTATCTGTACTGTATAAAGCGCTGTATAAATAAACACGACTTGACTTGATCCAAAAGCTCACCAGCATAGGCATCGATGCACTTGTAGAGCACAATCAAAGGCAGCAGAGGGTCGATTAAAGTGAGTAGTCTAGATGGTGAGGCGTCTGTTGTCAGCAGAGTTGCTGGATACGCTGCCACAATCCCATCAGGAACGCGTACACCATGAGACACTGCCCTCATAGAGACGGTTATACACAGGTTACCACCTGCACTGTCTCCCACCAGACAAACCCGCTCTGCAGTCGAGCCTGTGTAGCAAGATCAACATTTAGAGAGTCCTGAGGCATGGTTGGCATGGATTGCTTGTCATGTCCACACCTATTATAATGCTCAAACACCTAAAAATAAAGTTCAAATGGTTCTTTGCAGCACCTTAAGTTATTAAATATATAAAAAATAACTAATTAAGTTATTAAGGTGCTATCCTCTTTTTTAAAAGCATTTAGCTAATTATTTTGTAATTATTATAACTACCATTCAAAAGTTTGGGGTGAGGAAGTTTTTTTTAAAATGTTTTTGAAAGTCTCTTATGGCTCACCAAGATTGCATTTATTCATATCATATGTATAAAAAAATACAGTAAAAACAGTAATGTTGGGAAATATTATTACAAATTAAAATAGATGTTTTTTATTTTAATATATTTAATTTTTTTATTTATTTCTATGATGGCAAAGCAGAATTTTCAGCATCATTACTTATTCAGTGTCACATGATCCTTCAGAAATCATTCTAATATTCTGATTTGGTGCTCAAGAAACATATTATTAACTTATAACTTAAATTATTATTACTACTCAATATTTTGGTGGAAACCATGATATATTTTTTTCAGGATTAGAATAGAAATAGAAAGTTCAACTGAATAGACAGTTCAAAATAACACTATTTATTTGAATCAGAAATCTATTGTAACATTCTAAATGTTCTTACCGTGCGTTCACACCGCCGCCGTGAGAGCGTCAAAGTGGCAAAATTGTTAAGTTTTTTCCATCAATCATTTAAAACATTCCATGAGGTTAACTTATACCCTGCTTGGTCAGTCTGCACAAATAACGATCGACATGCTTGTTTGCTTTGCGGCCCCTTTTTAAAAAAAGTTTTAAAAAAGACCAAGCATTCGATCTACGTCAGAGTCAGAGCGTCCACAAATCTTTCTACGGTGTCATTGGCAGGGCGGCGAGAGCGAATTTGGCCGCTCTCGCCAGCGGCGGTGTGAACGCACGGTTACTGTCACTTGCATCCAGATGGGAAAAAAAATCTTCACCACCACAAATATTTAACCGGTAGTGTACATGCAGGTTTTTAATATTTATATTATCATTTACTATTAACAATATTCTCATATTAATTGAGAAACTGTATGGAATGTTTGTATTTAAGATTTAATTTGTCACGACATAGGACAATTTACAATGAAAATATAAAGACAAAAAGGTGCTTAAAATGGTTTAAAAAAAATCCACTTGTAATCAGATCGACCAAAACGCATCTTAATACCAGGTGTCAACGTGAAAAATGTATGCAACATCAATTCATTGACAGGAACAAGGGAGTTGCAAAGTCAACAGCATAATTAAACAAGGAGAAATACACTAGCATTTCCTATTTAGACAGCACTAAAATCATCGATTAGCACATGTAAATTTCGAAATAACATCATGTCCCCATGTAAAACAATCACTGTCTGCATAATAGTTGATTCTATCTGGTGAGGGGTGTGTGATACAAACCCAGCAAATGGCAATTCTTCAAGGCCCAACAGTAAGCATAGAAACACTCCTCTAGAGCCCGGGGGAACGGGGCCTCTGGAGCCAATGAGTAATCCACAGAGAGAATAGGCACATTCAGATCCTTTGACCAGCTCTTCAAGTAATTCTACAATAAAGACAAAGAGAAAAAGAAGGCATTTAGCAACAACAACAAAAAACGTTTATGTAAAACTTTATACAGGGAGGTAAAACTGCCACAGCCATGCCTCATGTGATTTTGAAGTTTGTGCTACAAAGCCTCCTCCGTGGAAGTGTATGATCAGGCAAGGAGAAAGAGGAGCTGTCTGACGATTGAAACTCCCCGGCAGAGACAGCTGAGGCCCCTCAGGACGAGAAAGTGCTAACAGTTCTGCACTGTCCTGTGGGAAGAGATCAAATATGGAGGAAATTCAGCAGAACTGATTATTCAGTGCTAACTTTAGCAGCCATTCTAACTAATTACAAAAATGTTGAAAACATTTCTCATGCTCACCCTACCTGAAAACATCCCACAGAAACTAAGGTTAGCTGCTTGTCCTAAATGTAATTATTGATTTATTTTTCATAAAAGACACAAACTCAAACCTGTCCTTGTCGGAGTGTGTGTGAGATCAAGCGCACGTTGACTGGCCCAGGGCCCCAGTGTGCAAGTGGAGGGTTCACAGCGACTGAGAGATTGGGGTCAGAGGCCAGTGGCAAACTCAGACCTTCAGCTGGCACAGTTAATGTTACATTCACTTGCACCACACTGGAAGAAATCCTTGTCAAACTCTTTAGAGAAATACAGAAAAAGAAAAGACCATTTGACCTCTTCGGCCTTATTTTGTACACTTCTGTTCAAAAGTTTGGAGTCAGTCAGAAATTAGTATAGGCTTATTTATTCAGTAAAGAAACAATACACTGATCAACAGTGACAGTGAATACATTTATATTCTATTTCAAATAATAATGTTTTCAACATCGATAATAATAAGAAATGTTTCTTATGTTCGTGGTCCTGAGAAGCAAATCAGAATATTAGAATGATTTCTGAAGGATCATGTGACACTGAAGACTGGAGTAATGATGCTGGAAATTCAGCTTTGCCATCACAGATATAAATTACATTTAAATATATATTCAAATAGAAAAACTTACTAGCATAAGAGACATTCAACAACATTAAAAATCATACTGACCCCAAACAGTACTGAAAATATATTTGTGAACCTACAGTTTAACTTCGAGAACAATATAACAAGGTATGGATGTTGTTTTATCGGTTCTCACTTAGAATCATGCATAAACATACATGTACTTACTGATAATAGCTCAGACTCAGTAAGGTTCCAAAAGGTTTTCCAAAACTGCATATCTAAATTTTGAGTGATGCGCTCAAACTCTTCCCCCCTCAACTCAGGGTCCACCACATATTTGCCCGATGTGAAGAAAGAAAGAGCAGCCATGCCTGTAAATAAATCAAACTTTATTGACAAAAGGGATAAGTAATTGTGTAAGAATTGAAAGAGACTCATTTCCTCATTATTTTATGGGAATAGGAAGCCACGGAATAAAAAAATAAATAAAAAAGGTAAATGTGCAAATCTCACAATTTTTTTCCTCTTAGAATTGTGAGATATAATTTCGCAATTGCGAGAATAAAGTCTGAATTTTGAGCTGGCTTTTTCACAATTCTGAGAAAAAAGTAAGATTTGCGACTTAATTTCTTAGAATTGTGACTTTTTTCCTCAGAATTGTGACTTTATACCGTCACAGACTTTTTTCTCTGAATTTTGAGATATAAACTCACAATTCTGAGAAAAAAAGACACAAAGTTAGCTTTTTTATTTAGATTATTTTAGATTATTCCATGGCGAAAATATGCATGAGAAGAATAAATGCATGAGAAGAATAAATCATGTAGCCCTATGAGATTTTGATGCAACCAATCGAGTCTACACTTACCAAGCCCAGTTTGCTGTTTCTTGTAGTTTTCACCAAAGGACACCATACTGATGACCACTGTCTGTAGAAAAGGCCTGAGAGAGGGGGGAAACTTGTAGGAGAGACAAAGAAACAGAGACCTTGTGTTTCTGGAACAAATTTGCATACCTCACAAACTGCGTGCATCAGTGAAACGATAAAAACCAGTTTATGTGTGCTTGTTAGTACTGTAAAAACTTTTGCAAAAGAAATGTTCACATTATCTCACCTGGAAGCCTAAGCAGCGGCCATAGAAACAAGCTTTGTGCATGGAGATGTACTCTTGCACAAACCTCTTGCTTAAACCCCCTTCGTCCTGTGAATAGAGCTCACCGTGGGCATTGTCATTGAGTAATATCTGTGCCAGGTAAAGTAACGCTCGCAGCTGGCACAGGGCACTACAGTATGCTTCCACTTCTGTCACATTATGGTCCAACCGGAAAAACGCTCCAGTACAGTTTGATGCGATGTAACGGGCCTTCTGGATGATGTGGATGACGCAGGAATGGACCACCTATGGAGAAAAGGAAAGTCAATGGCCTCCTTTTGTGGATTTTAAGGCAAATAAATTAGGAATATTCCATGGCTAGCTGTGCATTAAACGATTTAAATGCACAACGTAGACGCAAAGAACCACCTGACGCATAGCTAGCTGTGGATTATCCTGCTCATACCATGGTCATTTGTCAGCTTTGACAAATTAAAGCTGTTATTGATGTTTGAAGAGCAATATTTGACCAGAAGTGTAAAAGTGACTTTTTTTTACATCAGTTATGGCTTGTTAGATCTAGCATTCAGCCCACTTTAAATCAGACGCAGAGATACAGTAATAAATAGAGTTTATTTATTTTTTGTTAATTATTCTAGATTTTTTTGAACACTTAAATGCATACCTCGGGTCTTCAGTGACCCGTGACGTCATTCACTACACTCCTTCTCATTCATTTTTTAAAGTTAGACATCAACCTTCTTAGTATTCCTCAATCAATTCATTACAAACAATATAACAAGAAAAAACGTATACAATTATAAAAGAATGCCTGTTTTCCCATTCATATTTGGTAAAAGTTGTATAGGGTCGCTAACGACCCGAGGTGTACAACAGTGTAAGTATATATTTTTTTGCACAACAATAATTAAATTTTTGGATGACTGAATAAGTGCAATTCACCTTTATTCCACAAGCTGGCAATGTCTGATACACAAGGATGAAGTGAAGTTTCACTCATAGTTACCGCAGGCAGAAAACAAAAGTATAGGAAGTATCATCAGCAAAACTTGAAATGGCTCAACAATTTACTGCAGAGCAAGTACTGAGCGCAATCAAATATTACTGTCACTGTCACTTAATGGTGGATCTGGTGAAGAAGCTGTGAGCAATCAAAATATTGAAGATGTTGAAAATTATAGTTTTGAGAATATTTTTGAGATCGCAAATATGACCCAGATGCTGAATGTACTGGGAAATCAGCTCTAACAAAGACAGTGATGATTGTATAAAACATTTGCTCAAACTGAACCCTTTCAAGCTCCAAAAGGTAACAAAATATGCTTTATTTTATTCTTCTGTAATTGTTACTGTGATACCAGGAGAGTTTTATATTATTGAGACAGGTAGCGAAACATCAGTGTTAGATATAGATACGGGTTGCTAAAGACCCAAATATGCAATAATGATGGGCGAAACATTCATGCATTAAGGGGTTAATTATCAAGAGTGATATGAGAGATGCATGTGTGAATTACCTGCATCTGTGCAGAATCTCTCTTTACTAACAGCAAAGCTGTGAGTTTAATTACCTCAAAACATTGCTGAGAAATATAAGGTAGCGATTCAGTAGCGAAGCTATTTTATTGATAAAAGATGAAAGGCAGCGTTGATATCAAGTTTCTTTGCTCCTGAATGTTTATATGTGTGCGCAGCATGATCTCCAATCTCTGTGGGCAAGTGTTGTGTGTGTGTGTACTTCAATGAAAGAAGCGCATCAATATTGAACTGTGATTAAACTGACCGGAACTACCTGTGCATTAAGTCAGGGATAATGACAGGCATGAAAACTGGTCAGGGGTAAAAAAGGTGAGAAGGATACAGCAGCAAAAAAATCCAATCAACTTTATACATAAAGCACATATATTAGCATCGTATGTAAAATGGAGGTCAGGCTCATTTCTATAAAAGCTAGCAGATAGGAGCTTGCTCCTGCTTGCATTAGCTTACAGATAGCGTGCAACAAGAGAAAGATGCCGACACGTTTTATCCTGTTGTTGCAGGGTTTCTGCACACTTTTTAAAGTCAAATTTAAGGCTTTTTAAGACCCGAAGAAATCAAAATTAATACCTTACATTAGGGATGTGCAATATTGACAATGTCTCGATATTTTCAAAGTTTTGTTGATAATAATTCGATTTTATTTTACTGATTGTGTTTGTGTACTGGTACCATGTCTGGTTTCTGCACAAATCACGTAGGTGACCCATTTTGATTTTAAAACGGCGAATTTCGCTGAAAGGTGAGGAGTTTTCATGCCTGTAATGAACATCTAGCCAGTTGTTATCTCAGAATAAACCCTGACAGGGTGATCAGGTCTTGCATCACCCTGAATGGGGTTTATTCTGAGATAACAACCGGCTGGATGTACATTATCCCGCTTATAACACACCTACTTGCCACATAAGTAAATAATTAGACACAAAATATTGATCTGAGTCTAAATATTTTATTAGGTCTTTAAACGCAAAGCTTCTGCGGAGAGAGCAGTTGCTAGCAAGCGGCAAGTTCAAACTAGACGGACATTTAAGGGATACGGTACAGTCATACCACTTAGTACACAGCATTTCGCCACATAAATAATTATGGGGATATAGCGATCTTGAGAGATGAAACTGTTAAACTTCTAAACTGTTAAAATCGTACCTTTTTGTTATCTTATAACCCAAAAGTGTACAAAACAATAGTCGCAAAATAGCAGTAGCTGCATTTGTATGAAACAAGAGAGAGCGAGTCCACGATACTGGATGACATAATTAAAAAACTGTACACAAAATATTGATTTGACTCAGTTTTAATATTTTATTAGCTTACCAAAGGCAAAACTTCCACAAAGAAAACCGTTCCTAGCAAGCGTATAGCGCTGCTGACTTCTGTAACCCGGATGAGACTCTGTTATCTGTTTTCAGAGGTTGTTATCGGGGAATAACATACCACGGTATGGTGTGATTGACCAATCAGAATCAAGTATTCCACAGAGCCTTGTAATAAATGGTTTGAATGCCTACCTTCCAGCCAATCGTAATAGAGTATTCAGAATTTCAGACAGACCATGGTATAAAGACATATAATTTTATATGAATATTTGTAAAATGATTTATAAAAATACACTGCTGGTAAGATTTTTTTTTTTTTAAAGAAATTAATACTTTATATTCAGTAAGGAAAATTACATAATTTGTACATTACCATTCAAAATTTTGGAGTCAATCAAAAATCAGTATAGGCTTATTTATTCAGCAAAGAAACAATACACTGATCAACAGTGACTGTAAATACATTAATAATGTGACAAAAATATTCTATTTCAAATAGCTGCTGTTCTTTAGAACTTTATATTTATCAAGAATCCTGAAAAAAATGTATCACCATTTCCACAAAAATATTAAGCAGCAATGTCACAATGTTACTGTTTTTACTGTATTTTCGATTAGATAAATGCAGCCTTGGCGACCATAAGAGACTTATTTAAAAGAAATCTTACCAACCCCAAACTTTTGAACTGAAGTGTACATATAGAATTTTATATTTTAATTTAAAAAAAATTAAATGTATTAAATTTAGATTTACATTATAATAATAATAATTAAATACTTTTAATTATTAAAATTATCATTTAATTTAAATGTTTAACAAACAGGACTGGCAGAAAACCTCTTTATTTTAACTCATAATCTAAAAAAAAACCTTAAAGTTATGCTATTGATGCTCTCTTACCATACCATAATTACGGAGCCCCCCTAGTCCCACTTTTGTCAAAAATTTTTTATTATAACTATCTTGTGGCCTCAAGATAGTAACTCGTGGCCTCAAGATACTATCTTGTGGGCTCAAGATAGTAACTCGTATCTACTAAACAACTAAATTACAGCCAAAAGCACTTATCTTGACCGCTAAAAAGAACACCTAAATCGCAAATAAAACATGAGATTTGAAACTTTAAAAATTCCCCTTTTTATCCACTCATCAGTTTTGCAGCCAACTAGCAGTTACCTTGACTAAGGTCCGATATCCATTGCCGGGCGTCTGCGCATCCAAATCAAAATGGTGATAGACAGTAGTAAAGCCAGTGATCAAGGGTTCAACAGCCCGACCATGTTCCTGAACCTGCCTCATCACCCCCAACAGACGGTTCGTAGCGTCCACATGTGAAGGACTGCCGGGGGATCCATTGAGAGCCAAGATAACATCTGAACAGACTGTCTGCAATGCTGCGAATACATCCTTATGGTCCATGTCTGACAAACTGAGAGAGGCGAGAACAGAGATATCAACAATGAAAATGTCAAACAATCCAAAAACACCTTCAAAAATATACAATATCTCTATGAATGTGAATGGAACAGGTATCAAAGCACAAATAAACAAAACACAAACAATAAAACTCTGTCAGGCAAAGGCCAAGCTATCATGAATGTAAACTATTGTGTTCTAGAGAGAGAGCAGAGACCGGCCTTTGTCAACAGACACAAAGACTCAATGTGGGATCACAGCATATTCTTGCAGCATCCAACCCTTGCGTCATCAAAGTCCAAAAGAATGTAAAAATTCAGGCACTCTCTGAAAACACATGCTTGGAGGAACTCCACATTATGGTTGTAATACTTATAAATGATATTTAGTGATGTGTGACAGACTTCAAAGAAAAGCTCCTAAAAGGATTTGATTATCCTCTGCAATAATTATTGGAATAGGAGTTCCACGCAGTGCTAATGGATCATGTTAGTCATGACACTGGATTTCAGTAGCCAAATAAAAGACCCGCTTTATCATTAGATGCAGTAGACTAAGCAGTTGTGACCTGTAATATATAAATTTAAACTCTTTGCCCGAGGAAATGCAAAATTTGTAAAGGAAACCAGACTCAAACACGGCTGGGGAGCATGGCTTAGAAATGAATTATTCACTTACACACTGCAGCCACTGTTACAGTTGAACTGATCCCTATTCATCACTCTACTCAATAAACACTTAAACACTCTGAGATTCCAATTTGCTTTCACTGTTTCACAATTAGATTGTGTGCTGGATGAAACAATCACATCTGATCAATAAAAACAACAACAACAAAAAAAGAAAAACATTGGACTTTGAACCCACCACACATGTAAGAATTTTCCTCATTTAAAGTAGGTCTTATTAGTAGATGACCAGATACGACTGCTGCAGTGAATAGATATGTGATGTGCAAAATAAGGGATTTTGTCAACATTGTAAAAGTCCATGAATAATTATGAAATACTTAAATATTAATCATATATTTAAATAATTAAAATACAATATTAAAATATTTAAACATTCATTTGTATGAATGGCTTGCTTTGATAGACAAGGGGAAGCTGATTTTTTAGAGAAAATGGATGTTGGAGGTTTCACCTAAAGCATTCAACATGTTCATTTCTTGATTGACAAACGGTTTTCAGTTGTGCAGCCCGTTTTCTTCAGTATTTATCAATAAAGGCCTATTATAGTAACCAGTCCTGGAAACAGCATGAAATAGAAAAGGATCTGGCAACCCAATTGGCGCGACGCAGCAGCACTTGCCAAACAGCTCCAGTGTGGGATAGGTTGCTGCTCATTAACTTTCTATGCGATGAAATTGATATCACGAAACGTTTTTGTAACGTGCCCCCCACAAATTTAGGTGACGGAGGCCAAAACGGCAGCCCGCGCACTTAAAAGTTGTACCTAAGCAAACTGAAATGTTTGTAAAACATCGCTTACCTGCTTACCTGTCACTCAATGAACTGCGCGTTTGCAAGTTGCGTCTGAACTGCGAGCGATCGCTGACAGCAGCACCGCATATCGAACATCACACTGTCGCGAAATGCTATCGACACTCGTGCATTTTCATATCCAAATAGTATGGTAGAGGATGTCTTGTGTTTTTGCTTGCTTGTATCCTCTTCCGTGCCTGTCAAAGTTTCGACTGACTCACAGCATCATGGGTACACGAGTTCAGTGCAGAGTCCTATGCGCGAGTGACGCGACGCGACCGCTTCCATGGCAATCAACTGGACTTTGCTATGTGCACTATTCCAGTTAGTCGCGGTAGAGGAATCAAATAATATATAATAGTAAGCCTTTATATAAAAAATATAGTCTTTAGCTAAATACATAGCCTACACACATAGGCCTAAACATAATAATATATATTTTTTTATCGATAAATACAGTGTAGGCCTACTGTTTTCAGCACAAGAGTATTTTTCATTTATTTTTGTTTGGGGTTTTATAATTCTATATCTGCATTTTACATATTTGCTATGCCTAATAATAGGCTGTATGGTAGTTTAACTTAATAAAATGTTATAAATTAATAATAATTTATAAATTATATTAGTAAATAATACACTAATAGTAGCCTACATATACTAATAGCTATATTAACTTTAAGGTATGTGCATAGAGAAACTGACAACAAGAAAATAGGCGCACACTGTGCCTATTCACTAAAGTAAAAACTGTCTTACCTTGCATGGAAAATAAACAGAAAAATTAGTCTACAACTATAGTAAAACATTATTTTTTTAAAGTAATCAATTAGATAATAATACAATTCTTTAAATGGGTTTTAGCCTATACTATTACTGTTGTTATTTTTCCCCCCCACAGTTAAATGGTCACAGTGAGCACAGAGTGGCAGTCATTACCAAGATATTTGATTCCATGTTCAGCCTCATTCTCACATGACACCCTCTGGTGGTCAAAGGGAAAACTGGCTCCTCTCTGGATGATAAACCAGTGTGATCTGAAAGAATCAACATGCAGAAATATATATATTTATGAGAATGTATAGTCTAATTTTGAGCCCATGGATTAAAATACCATGCGAACATAATGTGGTCACATGCATTTCTTACCCAATTATATAGGGGGTCCCTCCCTGTGCATTTTGCTGTAAGACTTTATTTTCTCCAAGGGGATGAATAAAGTGTTATCTTATCTTTCTTATCTCATCTATAAAGAGGCAGCTTCCAGTCTGTGTCTATTTTAGGATTTCTTATAATACTTTCATATCGTATAGCCCTCAATGACTTTCGAATTCTTCACATCTTTAACAGCTTCTTTAACAGACAGAAAATACTTCACAGGGCCATGAAGCACTCAATCTCTTAATGTCCCACTATATATTATATGAAATATTATTATGCAAACCATGTAGTTCTCTAATATACTTCCACTTAAAGCAGAGCTGAAAGAACTGCATGTCACATCTCTGAGCTTTTAGTTGTGATGCCCTGACGTTACACTCTTAACATTTGTATCTATTTACACCTGGCCTAAAGTGCCATTCACCAGCTGTCACCAGCTCAGGGTCTATTCTTTTGTTTCTCATGTTACAATGACAACTCAGTTTTCATATCCAGCATGCTCTGGCCTGGCATCACCAATACTGATGGCTACCTAAAGAGAGCATCAATAGCATCACTTTGCTGTTCCAGACAGTAGCTTACAAGCTAACTGAAGCTTAAGTAGGGGTTTAGTAGCCTGACGTCGTCATACTCAGATTCAAGTCAGAATATGAGTCTGATATTGCTCCATTGGGGTATGATTATGGAGCGTGTTTTTTCAACCGAACCAGGAAAGAAAATGCCTCTGCACTTAATTGGATAGACCTACAACTAATTAGAGCAACGGAGTAAGTGACGCATGTTGAATCCCGTAGGAAGGACGGCAAAAACATCTTTCCGATTGGCAAATGCCTTGATCGCGGTTCTCTGTTCCTCTTTTAAAATGAATGCGCTGTCGATATCTTCTATAACAGACGCGATGGCGGAATCTACACATCTCAATTCTCCAGCGGCAGCCACCTTTGTTGTAAGCGAATTCAATCCAAGCGCTTTTTGGTGACGTGGATGATTACGTTACTGTTGATCATCTGTCCATCATCGTATAAAGCCCGCCCAGACAATATGATTGGTCCGAACAGCTCTGGTTCGAGCATAGTAGGGGATTATCACGCTTCCGGGTTTCATGGGCGGGATTTGTCAACTTTGTGCATGTCCACTTCCGACGCAGTTCAACAATGGCTGAAACGAAGGCTAGATGTCACTGCTCTGTTCCACTTTGTAAATCTAACCAACAACGCTAACCCTACTTAAGTTCTCATGGATTCCCGACTGAATTGAGTATAAGGAAGAAGTGGATTAAAGCGGTTCGCCGGGATTAAGGTCCAAACTTTAAAAATAAAACAAGGTAGCACGTTTGTTTGTAGCCGGCACTTTAGTGAATCAGACTAATTTACCAGGGATGCCGTATAAATAAACTTAGTGTAGTCCGTCATCAGTTCACCAGAGTGATCGGTGATTCAACGGAAGTGGCAGTGCACAAAGATCACTGAATGCGGAAGTACTATGTATCAGCGTGATAATCCCCTGTTGTTCCACAACGGATCAAGTCCAGACCGAACTCACCGACCTCAAGTGTTGTGGTCGGGGCTAAGTTCGGATGGCATCCAGGCTAGGGGTTTAGCTAATAAGAGTTGAAACTTAAAATAAAGAGGTTTTCTGCCAGTCCTGTTTGTTAAACAGTTGGTTTTAAAGTAGAATTTGAGTAAAAAAAAGAAAATGAAATGCAAACTGAACAAAAAAAGATGAGCAAATGATCAGTCAGTGGTGGACATTTCACGAATTCACACTTACATACAATTAAAGGGAATAAAGTATAATGCGTATTTGGCGTGCTGTCCGGGGGAGGGCTCCGAGCTCGGAATTCGGCCCGAACCCAGAGTACTCCCCCCTGTATGTAAAGTGGTTTAGGACTAGAAGAGTGGAGAAGGGGTGGTGGAGGGACCCTGCTAAACTGTCAGAGAAATGAGGTGAGACTGCTGAGTCTATGGGTGCTTCTCAATATCCTCGATCCTCCGTCCCCCATCCTATGACCCGGAAACCGATCGAGCTCAGCCATCTTGAAGGACATCTCAATTCTCTAATTGCACCGCGAGGAGGCGAGGATCGAGGAGTGAGGAGGCTTCCAGAGGAGCTATGAGCGAGGATGTACAGTTGCATGCTTTGCGGAAGCGTTTTACCGACTAAACGTGACGCACGTATTCTCCTCCCCCTTCACGTCGGTCACAATCATTTTAATTTATACTTGACCTTTGCAGTTTATATAAACCACACATCTCACATATTTCAACAGGGTATCTTGCTTTATTATTATTTATTACTAATTTCTTAAATAACCAAACTTCAACAACTTAAGGGCAGATCCTTTGAGTGCTGCTGATGACGCAGTGAAGTGACGCTCGAGTGGTCAAGTATTCCAAAGTATAAGAAAACTTTCATCCGATTCCTCCGTCCTCATTTTCTTTCCTTGCAGCCTTCCCTCGCATCCTGCAGGGGGTGGAGCTGAGACGCGAGGAAAGGAAGCGAGGAAAGGAAACGAGGATGCACAGATAAGAATTGAGAAGCACCCTATATATACACGTTTTAATCATGATTGCTGAGTGCTCTCCACACGTGTTAATTATCTGAACGTGCTTCTCCCGAACTTTGTTAATAAAACATCATTTCACGAGTTCACACTTACATACAATTAAAGGGAATAAAGTATAATGCGGATTTGGCGTGCTGTCCGGGGGGAGGGCTCCGAGCTCGGAATTCGGCCCGAACCCAGAGTACTCCCCCCAAAAGGCTAGAGAGCAGAGGACAGCCGCCGGACTAAAGACCCCCCCAAATGAGTGCCGAGTTTGGCGGGCTGGCATCTCGTGAAAGGGTCTGGGCGCTTGGCCGGGAGGGCCCGTGGTGGCGGCTCACTGCGCTGGACTGACGGGCCCTGCTGACCTGAGAGTAGGGAGCAATTGTAATTTGGAATGGCAAATTTAGGAGAGTTGTGCCTTCTTGATGGGAGCTGTTCGCGCAAATCCCGGACGATAGACCGAGAGGCCCATGTAGCTTCGACAGGGGGGGCTTGCGGTCGTTGGGCTTATCTGCCGACTGATCTAGGCTTACGGGAAAGATTTGCTGCGTGTGCTGTTAGACAAAATGCTTGCTGGAGAAGAGGAAACAGGAAAGAGGAAAATAAGTACTCAACCGGGAGATTTTCTCACACTGCGTCGCTGGACGAAAGAGAAAACATAAGTGCTCTACCGGAAAAGTTATCACTGCGTCCGCTGTGGGACTGAAGCCTGCTGGGCAGACAGAGGAAACGGGAAAGAGGAAAATGAGTACTCGACCGGGAGATTTTCTCACACTGTGTCACTGGACGAAAGAGAAAACATAAGTTCTCTACCGCACAAGTTCTCACTGCGTCCGCTGTGGGACTGAAGCCTGCTGGGCAGAAAGAGGAAACTGTAAAGAGGAAAATGAGTACTCGACCGGGAGATTTTCTCACACTGCGTCGCTGGACGAAAGAGAAAACATAAGTGCTCTACCGGAAGAGTTCTCACTGCGTCCGCTGTGGGACCAAAGCCTGCTGGGCAGAAAGAGAAAACAGGAAAAGAGAAAATGGGTACTTGGCCGGGAGATTTTCTCACACTGCGTCGCTGGACGAAAGAGAATTGAATGAGAGAGCTAGGAAGGGTATAGGCCGGGGCTGTGAGTGTTGGCGGCGGCCTCACGGTTGGATTACCAGCTGGGGCTTGAAAAGGAAAGTTAGTTGTTGGATGAAAAGGAAAGGAAGGGTGGTAGAAAGAAGAGTGGGCTTGTGGTGCAAGCGGAGGCGGGCTCGCACTTGTCTCAGCTGCTGGAGCTGCAGGCCACTGGATGTGGGCGGGGTTGAAACCTGTTGGGTGAAACTGTTGAGAGGGGTGGGCCAGCGAAGCTAGCGGCGGTAGCCTCGCGCTAGCCTCTGCTGCTGGAGCTGGAGGCCACTGAAAAGGAAAAGGGTTAAAAGCAGCGTGAGAATGAAACTGAGAGGCTGTGGAAAAGCCGCTGAGACCGGCTGCATGCAGCTCTGCTACGGCGGGAGCCGTGGTGGAGGGCTGAGCCTCGTCAATGGGTGGGAGTTGGCCTGTAATGGCGGAATCTGGGGCGCGGCCCAGGCTCGCTGAAGGCCTGCGACTCGGTGGGCGAACGCTGCTAAACTGTCAGATAAAATGAGGTGAGACTGCTGAGTCTATACATACACGTTTTAATCATGATTGCTGAGTGCTCTCCACCCGTGTTAATTATCCAAACGTGCTTCTCCCGAACTTTGTTAATAAAACATCATTTTTTATAGGTCCTTTATACTGCTCAAGATGTATAGTAAGAACAAGGAAAATCACACTTTTCTTAAAATTTACATATTATAAAATAAATACATCTGTAAAGTACGGCTGGTGGTAAAATACCTGATTGGATTTCTTCACAGACACTGAAACTCTCTGATGAAAGGAGAGAGTGGAAAACGAGAAGAAGAGAAAGCAAAGAAACGGTAAAACATTACAACTACCTATGCCGACAAGTCAAAAAGAGTGCAAAAACAAACAAAGAACGATTGCAATAACTACAGAGGCATCAGCCTGTTATGCCACAGTAGCAAGATCATCACAACAATAATTATGGAAAGAATAAAGAAGAAAACGAAAGAAATCCTCTCCGAAGAACAGGCGGGCTTCAGAACATCACCGAGCACAATAGACCAAATATTCACACTCCGACAATTAGCTGAGAAGAATACTGACTTCAGCAAGGACTTATTTGTATGCTATGTAGACTTCAAAAAGGCATTCGATAGCGTGTGGAGAGCTGGATTGTGGAATGTGATGAGGAGATTAGGATACCCAGAAAAAGTTGTCAGAATATTAGAGAGCCTATATAAAGGTACATTCAGCGCCAGCCAGTGATGGAGTACGTCCTGGACTCGGACTCGAGTCCGACTCGAGTCCTTATTCTCTGGACTCGAGTACCGACTCGAGACTCCATGCTCTGGACTCGTGACTCGACTTGGACTCGCGGACTGATGACTATACTTGGACTTGGACTCGGACTCGAGAATATATAAAATCGGACTTGAGCATTCATCAAATGAATGACGTTGTTTCTGACTAAATAGGTTATAAAAGTTTGATATAAGATGTTACACTTTTCCTGTTTCGGGGTCCAAGACCGGCCGTGATCTATTTTTTCCCTCACAGACACTGCTACCGCTCGCTCTCCTTGCTTGACAACACACTCACTGACGTCACTCACTGTACGCTGCATTCTCGTGAGAGAGATAACGCAACACTCATTTAACACTAGATAAGTTCCTCTACATCTAATCAGCAATTTCGATTTTGGCACGCTTTGCAGCAGCTGAGCTAACCACTAAGGAGCGAACGTACAGTGACGTGACATCACTGCCAGATTTAAACTGTGCTTTCGTGCTATGGCTGGCGCTGAGCCAAAGTCGGACGCGCTCAGCGCTTAATCCCGCTTATCATACAATAACACAATCATGTTTATTTTAGCTAACAAACTAGACGGCGACCTTGACTATGTCACACATCGCAACCACTCTTTTCCTGCGGAGTTACAACTGCTTATAGCACTGCATTTTCTGGTTTTTTTTTGCCGCAGTTACATTGGGATTTAGTTTGCTTTTCAAATTTTCAAAATTGTTTTTCTTTTACCATATTCGTCAAGAAGAATGCATTTCTTCTCCTCTGTCCAATTAGGCTTTCTTTTTTGTTTTCTTTATCCATTCCAGTTGACTGATCATCCAAAAATGTATTTAAACAATTAAATAAATATAATCGTGCCACAGGTAGTTGACAATGATTTGATAAGGTCAAAGGCAATTCTAGTGATAGGATATCATACACATTTCTAGCTGCAAGAAAGAGTGCCTGAAAAATGTTGCTTGATTTGGCTTAAGTGTATATAATTTCGACTCGGACAACACTGGACTCGAGACTCGACTCGGACTTGAACTCAGGTAATGGTGACTCGACTCGGACTCTTCTTTGGTGACTCGGACTTGGACTCGGACTCGAACACTGGGACTCGAGACTCGACTCGGACTCGACAGTTGGTGACTCGACTACAACATAGTAGGAGTACTACAGGGCGGCATGGTGTCTCCACTTCTCTTTAATATCTTTTTAGAGGTGATCATGGCAAGTGCGCTGAAAGAGGTGAAGGAAGGAGCAGTCATGAATGGACGAATCATCAACAACCTCAGATTCGTGGACGACATCGCAGCTTTGGCAGAAAACCAGGATGACCTTCAAGTAATGATCAACAGAATCGTAGAGGAGAGTTCAAGGATGGGCATGAAGGTCAACACAGGAAAGACAGACGTACAACATATTGGACGGGAAAAGACCAAAGTATTCATCCAAATAGAGAACCAGCAACTTAAGCAGGTCGAAGAATTTGTGTACTTGGGAGGAAATATTAGTGAGGACGCCTCTTCAGAACAGGACCACAGAAGAAGAATTGGACTAGCGTGTGGTGCAATGCAAAACTTGAACTCCATATGGCAATCTAAAGACATTTCCAGATTTACAAAAATAAGAGTTTATGAAGCCTTGGTACTCATCAACATACTATTGTATTATTCAGAAACATGGACACTAAGAGAAGCAGACAAGAATAAACTGAGAGTGTTTGAAATGAATTGCTTACGGAAAATCCAAGGGGTGACAAGAAGAGACCAAATAAGAAACGTCGACATAAGAAGAGAGTTGGGGATGGAAATTGATGTGGTGCAGCGAATTCAGAAAAAGAGGCTTGGATACTTTGGACATGTGGTCCGAATGATAACAGAACGACTTCCAAATGTCGCTCTATTCAGTCACGTCCACGGGACAAGGAGGAGAGGGCGTTATCTGTAAAGTAACAAGTTTTCTTTTTTTGTTTGTCTTAGTCAAACTGTCTTATCTTATCTTTTCTTATCTCATCTTATCTTTAAAAGGGCAGCAATAGTCTATTTTGAGACTTAATACAGTTTCTATTTTTGGCAATTCTTCACTGCTTAAAATAAACTTTCAATTTCTTAATGCAAATTGCTTTAGTACTCTGCTGCTCTCCAATGCAATTGTGAGTGAGAAAGGCCTGTGGTTTACCAGTGTTTAGTATGACTGTATGAGAGTTATTAACACCTCTTGCTCAGGAAGGCAAGTATCCAGTTGCAAAGTGAGGTGGTTATTCCAATTATCTAAAGTTTGTTTCTTAGTGTCTGTGGGATAAATGAGTTCCGATTCCAGGCTTTATTGTCACTTATTGAACCAAAATGCAAATCCTAAACAAGGATTCACAGTTTTGATGGATAGCATGACCCCACTACACCTGGTAAAACATCTACAATAATATAATGACATTTTGACAATTGATATGTTGCTTGCTAAATCAGCCTGGACAAGATATTGGTATAATTACCCTTTTACTATTTAAAGCTACATTTTAGATCCCTTAACCCTACTCCAAAACCCAAACATAACTATTTTTTAGAGGATATCAAAAGAATATATAAAAAATAATGGATGGAAATGAGTAGGAAAATTAAAATTTTAGTAACAATATAGCATTAAAAATATATTTTGAGCTGCTAATCCCCCTCCTACCTCTAAACCTACCCATAATAATAATTCATTACATTTATATAGCGCTTTTCTCTGCACTCAAAGCGCTTTACATGGAAGGTGGAATCTCCTCAACCACCACCAATGTGCAGCATCCACATGGATGATGCGACGGCAGCCATATTGCGCCAGAACGCCCACCACACACCAGCTTATTGGTGGAGAGGAGACAGTGATGAAGCCAATCAGTGTATGGGGATGATTAGGAGGCCATGATGGACAGATGCCAAGGGGCAAATTTGGCCAGGATGACCCATAACCATTTCTTAAAAAATATGTTCAGTTTATAAAGAAAACCATAACAGTGTAAAAGTGTAAAATATAGCCGACTTACCTCTATCCCATGACAGTTTTCCAGCATTTGGCCTTGACCGATTGCTATCATGTCCGAGATCTAAATCTTTACCTTCGCTGACGAGGCTACTATTCCTTCTACTCTGATCCTCCGCCGTAACTCGCTGGCCCGAGGATCACTCTCTGCCTGATTTTGCCCTCGAGCCCCAGGCTTCAGCCTGTTTAAAGATGCCGAGGACTACCCTCGCCCCCACCTGCGAGACATCCACCCCACTCCCCGGCGTCCTCTTATACTTCCGCCATCCCAACAATACCTCCCATCGAAAAAGTGGACAGTACTAGGGTTGAGGCAAGCGTTGATCAGCTCAGAAGTCCATTTCTCATGGAGAATAAATAAAGCTCAGCTTTACAATCTGTATGTCTCCTTGCAATCAGCCTACCTCTCACCTAAATACAGCCTCCAAGGCAGCTTATAGAGCAAGCAAAGCCCACAGGGCCCCGAACTGGCATCTCACTACACCACCATCATCCTCCCGGACAAGATCCAGCCAACCTTGAGTGTCATGCCGCAGCGGCAGGGCTTCAGCAAACATTGCAGCAAAACTTCACTCGCCTCCCTCTTCTGCTTAGCCCTTGACCGCAGCTCCTCCTGTCGTGGTACCATACGTAGCAATGCTCGCCAGCCTCCCATCAGCCTTGCAATTTTTACCTCCCGCTGTCTCTAACCCTCTTCCCTTTCCATGGCCTCCAGCTCCTGCAGCAGATGCTAGCATGTGGCTGTCTCCGCTAGCAGCGTAGGCTCGGGCATTTCAGCATTTTCCCTCAGCTGTCTCTAACCCCTCTCCTTTTTCGTGGCCTACAGCTCCAGCAGCAGAAGCTAGGGTGAGTCTGCCTCCACTTGCGACACAGGCTCACACGTCTTATTTTCCTCTGCCATTTCCCTCATGTGCCTCTCTCTATGTTCCTCCCCAAGCCCCAGGGGACGATTCAAACAATTGCAGCCCTGGCTCCTCACCCTCCTAACCCCCTTCTCCAGTCTGAATCACAGTTTACTCTCTACACTGCTGCCTGTCCCACCCCGTATCAGACCCACCCACAGTGGCTCACAACATCAGACCACAGATTCTTGCTGAGATTCAGGGTGCTGGCTCCAGAGGTGGACCCACCCCCAATTCCAGTTCCTCAATATTCAGAGAGATAATATTCCCGTAACCCACCCGTTAAAACTCCACAACACATCCATCTCTCGTATAACATGTCGTTTCCCGACTTTTCCCTTCTCTACATCACCTCATTTATCTCATACCTCAACAGCATTAAAGACCTCCAAGTTGGGTACATCAAATGTTACCTAAGCGGTATCCAATTTTTCACTAGCTGATCTACGGCACTCCCTCCCCTGATATAAATAATCCACAAACCTTCGTCCTAAACAAAGGCATTCAATGATCCAAACCCACCCGCCACGACCCCAGACAACCCATAACCCTAGAAATATCTCACCAAATGTAGGCCTATCTCCGCTCTCAGATTAGGATACCATTCCATCAATACTGCCTACACTCTTGATGCTATGATTATTTTTCTCAGATGCTAGGAACTATTAGCCACTTTTTAAAAGCTATATCAGATCCAGTCCATGTTTTACGAGACTTCAAACCCACTGTATCTGCCCTCTTCAAACTTCAACGTACTCAGCACACCAAACTCCAATAATAACAACAGCAACCGCAAGCTCCTACGTTCAAAGGCTCCCTCAATTACACCCACGAATCGCTTGTCGAGCCGTCCTATTTGGATGCAATGAGAGCTTGCCCTTTTTTGCCACCAGACACCCCCTTCGCATTGCAGTGTGGGCTCCCTGTTCGGAGGCAACTTTACACATCTGTAAAGTTGTTCATACGCAAATTATTTACGTTTTAGTGCTGTCAATATGCCAATATGTTACATATCAGTGTATATAGAAACGTAAGTAAATGTACGTGTAGTAGAACCAAATACATAAGAATAAAAGGGAACTTTTGAATGGAAAAGCATTTGCCAGCAGCTAACTAGATTATGCTAACTAAACCTTAACCTCTTCTTGAACATGCTCATCAGAGCCATCAAAGCAGTCCTACAGATCTCATCTCACTCCCTTTGGCCATACTTTGATGTTGTTGGTAGTTTTGTATGATTTGTATATGGGTATTAAGAGCACAGTGGTCTGAATGGCCGAGGTGGGGCAAGGGAGTGGCTTTTTAGGTACTGCCCCCGCTAGGTCATTCATCTTTGATCAACTGCACCAAGTTTGCCCATTTGAAGGCAGCACAAAGAGTTGTTGTCTATGATGACCAAATGGAAATTTTCAGTTGCCCATTTGAGTCAGTAGCTTCAGTTTTATCATAATGCTAAAATGCTAGTCATTTAGATCCAGTTTAATCACCGTTCTACATTAATATGCTGCTTTAATTGAAGTGAACACACACACATCACCCGTACACAGAGATCGGAGATCACACTGCAAACATCAATAACAGCTTTAACTTGTCAATGCGGGCAAATGACCACGATACAGCTAGCAGTTCATGAAACGATTTGAATGCACTCCGCTTCGTGTCGATTGGTTCTTTACCTCCACGTATTAGTGCATTAAATAAATATATATATATATACGGTATGTGTGTGTGTGTGTGTGTGTGTGTGTGTGTGTGTGTGTGTGTGTGTGTGTGTGTGTGTGTGTGTGTGCTGTCAACGTTAACACGTTAAAGCATGAGATAAATCTTTTTTCGTTTAACGCGTTAAAATATTTAACGCAATAGGGCTTGGGCGGCGTGACGTCATTACTTGGCGTGGCCGCCATGTTGATTGCCTCCTTTCCTGCTACTCGGACTACTGCGCTCTGTTTATAGACGTACACCCTCTCAGCCGTGTGTCTTAATATGATTAGTTTGGCATTACTATTTCACACCACAAACAAGGTACCGTACCGATACTAAAATATGACGTGAACACACTGCAGATCACTGATTGGTCAGACAGAATCGTCACTACCAGGGTCATTGTATTTGTGAGACATCAAACCCGCTAGATTTAAATAGCCAGTAACAGCCACGCTGTAGCACCTGTTTTAAAACTACTTGCTCGACTTGCTTGAAAAAAAAAGAAAAAGAAAACTTCCAAAAAAGAAATGGCTGAATCGTGGTCAGTGGACGAAGTGCAGACGTTCCTCTCATTGGTTGCCGAGGAGCGCATAAAATATAACGGACAGACTATATAATCCCACCCACTTTGAAGCGGTACTAAGCAAACCGAGCTAAAGCGAACCGAGACGTGCCGTGCCGAGCCGAGTCGTACCACGCAGTGGAAAAGCGAAGCGAGCCGAACCGTGCCGCGCCGAAACGTACTGAGCCGTACCAGCAGTGGAAAAGAGCCATTTGTTGGAAATTTCATATGGATCCAAACCATAAATAGTGCCGATTTTGTCCACATACCGGTCCCTGGCTTCCCTATTTAACTTATCTCGGTAAATTCCACATCCTTTTAGGGATTTTAACATCTTTATTCTTTCTTTTCTTTCTCCCAACTTTGCTTCTTCTCCTCGTTCGACTTGCTGTATGTTTACATTCGCGAGGCCATCAACATGGCCGCCACGTCCCAGAATTCAACGCGGCACCCAAGCCCTATAAGGCAGTAGCCTATCTGTTTTTTCCTGTCATCTTTTGGCTAGCGTTACATTGTATGATCATGCTCTTATTCATGCAAATGCTTTTAAACCATTTAAGAGTGAAAAGACAAAAGAGAACGCGCTGTCTATGAATGTCCCGACTTTTTTATGGTCCTCCTGACACACAGACACGGCGCACAGACCTCTCATAAGAGCAGTCTTAAAGTCCCCGTGAACCGGAAGTTGCAAACGACTTTTCTCCAGTGTTGTGACGTATTTCCGAGAGAAACGGAATACTAAATGAGGCAAAATGGTGGGCGTGGCTTTTTTCCCAACTAGCACCTGATTGGATCTAGAAAAGTAGGTGTTTTCATTCAGCCTGTCTATTGTCAGTTGGAGGGGCGTGATTATGGATGTTAAGAAGACGCCCAAACCGTGAAACCTACGTCATCAGGCAAGGTCCTCCAACGCAGAGGGGACGGGAAATTTCAGATTTTGATTTAAGATTACTAAGCCAAAAATTTTTTTTGTGTGGATTAACTTGCATGGATGAATTGTTCACCACAAAACGATCAATTTAGGCAAACAAAGTAAGTATGGTCAATTTTGAATTCATGGGGACTTGTGCAGTAGCGTGCAGTAGCGGCAGGTCTTAAAGTGACAGCAGCCACTAATTCTATCTGTCATTAATGTTAATCAAAGAACAAAGGTAACAGAGAAAATTACTCACTGCTCTTGACTAAAGAACTTTTGTAGCTTTAATAAAGGTTAATCTATATTTAATTGATAATTTATGCAGTGCAGACTGTTTGATAACTTATTCAATTTCTGTCTATTTCACAGGGCACAGGTAAATATGACATTTATTATGGGTTTATGTGAGGATAGTTTAAAGTTCATTAAATTAAAAGTTGTTATACTTTTTTTGAAGTCTAATAAATGTTAAAAAATGTATAGCTTTCAATTACACTGTGTAGATGTGCGCGTGTTAAATAACAATCTCCGAGTTGAGAACACTATCCTTTATTGTAGCTTAGCACACACAGCTTATACACAACACAGACTCTGGTAACGTCCAACTTCCATTCCCCCGCCCCTTGACGTGATCACGTCATAGCCGTAACCATGATAACTGTCAACACGGTCTACATCCCCCTTCGACTCGCCTTTGTTTGGTTTTCCACAAAGTTGTACCTGTACCTGCTTTCGGGTACTTTTTTTCGTACCACCTCCGGCGAGGTTCTAAGCGAGCTAAGGCGATACTAAAATGTGACGTGAAAACAATGCCGACTGCTGATTGGTCACAGAGAATCTGCGTCATCATTGCACGCGCCAGATGGAGTATCCAGAATAACCCCGCCATTTTTAAATAGTTTGGCCAGAGATAGTTACTAAACTTACTACTATTATTATGGCAACTCGGAAGAATACGCCGTGGTCAAACGAGGAGGTGCAGACATTCCTTTGTTTGGTTGCCGAAGAAAGGATCCAGCGAGAGCTTGATGGGGCAACGAGAAACGAAATGCGTCGCTATGACGACCGGGTACTATTTGTGGCGGTACTTTCTGCAATGGAAAACGGAGCGAAAAGCGAGCCGAGTCGAGGCGAGCCAAGGCGAGTCGAGTCGAGTCGAGTCGAGCTGGTACTGGAAAAAACACACTTGCACAGAGAGAAACTTCAATAAACTGTGGAAGTAAACATATGGGAAACGCATATGAAACGTATGCGCAGGGCATGCAGCACTATATTAAACTTCACATATCCTTCCTATCCTGCATTTATACATATATATATATATATATATATATATGTAGGGGTGTGACGGTTATTATATAACCGTGAGACCGACGGTTATAGTTGAACACCGTCATTAGAACTCTATAACCGCCAAAACCGTGCTATTAAAATATTTTTTACAAACATTTTTTATCATAGAGAATGTTTAAATACTAATATCAGCTTAAGAGGGAAACGGAGGCTGCTACTGCTGGAGATGATTCGGGAGAGGTCTGTGCACCTTTACCGATCAGAGCGCGCGCTGACACGGAGTAAAGCCTTGTTTATACTCGACGCGTCCGCATGATCGCGAAGGTGCGCGCGGCAAAAATGACGCGTTCGGTGCGCAAGACCGGCAAGACCCCATTTGGCTTGGCTGTGTGTTTATATCTATGGGCTGTGTGCATGGCTTTTTTTTTGTAACAGCGCGCGCGGCGCCGCGTCCGAATCATAAGCTGCGTCTCAATGTGTATACTATCCATCCTAAATAGTATGTGACATTAGTAATTGTCAATACTATTTAGGGCAGATAGGGTGGATAGTATGCACATTGGGACGCAGCCATAGACTTCAAGCCGAATCTGCCCGAGCATGCACGTCTCACCGCACCGGCACGCAGTTTGCGCGTCTAAATTGCAAAGTTCATTCCAAAGTTTTTTCGTTAAGGTTTTGTTACTGTGTGTGACTTATAAAAAAAAAGCACGTTCATTGCAACGTTTGTTTGTTTTGTTAGTTAAGGATTTGTTTACTGTGTGATACATTTAATGGAAAGCACATTCACTTCTAGTTGTCTTGCTGTTCATGTTAAGTAAACGTAGAGCCAGTAGCTAATCAGTGTCTGCTTGTTTATTCAAACTAAGTTGTCCTATAACAGACGAACAGTCTGTTGTCCTATAACCCCCCTATAACCCCCCTCCCCCTCCAACGGTTATGTTATGAACCGTCACATTTGACTCACGTCATAACCGTCATCACCAATTCTGAAACCGGCACACCCCTATATATATGTATGTGTTTTTTTTTTTTTTACGGAGGAAGGAGAGAAAAGAAAAGAGAAAGAAAACAGAACCAACAAAACAAACAGTGTCCATAGTCCACATAGCCACCTGAAGAGGCTGTAATACAGGTGAAATGTTAATGCACCTGCATGTCACAGAGCTGGTCTGTGATAAAGTCATCGTAGAGAGAGCTGGGTTTTGATACTCTCCCTGAGCGAGTAACAGTCAGAGGCCACAGCAACATGTTGTGGACTTGGCGGAGGTGCGAGTTCAGTGGCAGCAGGCGGGTCCTCTGCTGAGGGGGCAGAGGCGTAGGTTTCAGGCGTTTGGAGTAGGTGGCGTCTGTTTCTGACATATGTGGCACCTCCGGCCTTGACCTGGTAACTGTTGGGTTACGGTGCCGTTCCTATCACTGTCGCCAGTCTGTCGTAGCCTCTCTGTGTCTGCATTCTCACAGTCTGCCCAGGTCGCAGTGGAGTCAGCGGCCTAGCAGATTTGTCATAGTAGGCTTCTCTTCTCTGTCTCGCCTGTGTCAGGGCCGTCTGAACGTGTACCTCCACTTTAGGTGAATACATGGCCTTGGTCATGGGAATGAAGGCCCTGGTGCGCCGGGAAAGCAGGCGCTGAGCTGGTGATGGCAGTCCCTCTCTGGGTGTGTTACGCAGGCTGAGGAGGGCTGCATCTATGTCTGTTCCGTCTCGTGCAGATTTCTCCAGCAGGTGCTTTGCAGAGCGCACAGCCCTCTCAGCAAGTCCATTTGACTGAGGGTACTGGGGACTGCTGGTGACATGGCAGAAATCCCACTTGCAAGCAAACTCTTGGAACTCTCTACTTGTGAAGTAGGCGGCATTGTCTGTCATGAGCTGCTGTGGCACTCCGTGAGTGGCAAAGTGGTGTTTAAACTTGGCTATCAGTGTGGTACTTGTAGTTCCAGGGAGCCGGTCTATCTCGAACCACCCAGAGTAGGAGTCAACAAGCACCAGATGCTCTTTTCCCTCCCACTCAAACACGTCCGCTGCTGTGAGGGACCACGGTAGGTCAGGGACGACGTGTGGTTGGAGGGGCTCTTTGGGTTGGTGTGGCTTGAGAGCATTGCAGGGGCCACACTTGGAGACCTCTTTTTCAATGTCATTGTGGATGGTGGGCCAGAACATGGTCTCCCTGGCCCTGCGCCTTGTGGCTTCGAGACCAGGGTGTCCCTGGTGCAGCTGCTGCACATAGTAGCGCTGCAGCGAGTGTGGAATGATGAATCGCTGACCACGGAGGAGCAAGCCATCGACAGTTGTGAGCTCCTCTCTCATAGCGTAGAATGGCCTCAGGTCACGTGCCACCTCCTTAAATGTAGTGGGCCAGCCAGCGGTAACAACTTCTGAGAGACGCCGGCAAACAGGATCAGCCAGCGTCTCATGCTTCAGTTCCTCGATCCTGAGCGAGGAGAGGACGTCCACCACCATGACCTCGTAGTCCTCCATTTCCTCAGCCTGGTCAGTGGAGGGCAAATATGCACGGGAAAGAGCGTCTGCGACGTAGAGCTCCCTGCCTCTCTTGTAGGTGAAATTGAGGTTGTAGCGCTGTAGGCGCAGCATCATCCTTTGGATGCGTGCGGAGGCAGTGTGTAGTGGCTTTTTCAGTATGGTGATGAGAGGCTGATGGTCAGTATATGTAATGATGGAATTTGGTGCAGGCATAGACAAGGGCCAGGAGCTCTTTTTCAATTTGAGCGTAGTGCGATTCAGTCTCTGTGAGGGCCCTTGAAGCAAGGCGGACAGCAGCTGTCTTGGCAGGATCAGGTTTAACACCCTGGTCGGTGAGTAGGTGACCGCCATAAGGGACTTCGGTGACCCTGAACAGGCACTTGTCAGGGTTCAATTTGAGGCTGATAGCCCGTATTCTGTCCATGACTTGGCGAAGGCGCAGATCATGCTCCTCTCTTGAGCGGCCCCACACCAAGATGTCGTCGATCACAATTGCACATGGCTGCCCCTCAAAAAGCTGCTCCATGCACCTCTGAAAAACCTCACTCCCTGTGGTGATGCCATAGGGCATTCGGAGGAAGGCATAGCGGCCCACGGGAGTCATGAAGGTGGTGAGTTTTGAGGAGTCTTCGCTGAGCGGCACTTGCCAGAAGCCACACTTGGCATCCAGAATGCTGAACATTTTGGCATCCGGCATGTCGGCGATCACCTCCTCCACGGTCTTCAGGGGGTGGCGGGGCCTGAGGAGGGCTTTGTTGAGGTTGACAGGGTCGATGCATAGTCTGATGCTGCCGTCTCTTTTTTCGCGGCCACCATGGCTGATACCCACTCAGTAGGCTCCTGAATCGGTGTGATAACTCCCAACTTGGTCATTCTGTGGAGCTCTGCCACGATCTTGTCCCTCATGGCCAGCGGCACTCGTCTTTGAGCGCATGTGGTGGGGGGCACAGTATCATCCAGGCGCATGTGGTAGACCACAGGCAGCCTGCCAATGGTGCTGTTGTCGAACAGGTCCTTGTATTCTACCAGCTCAGGCATTTCATGCTGGATGACGGCATGCACTTCTGGAGCGAAAGTTACATAACCAAGTCTGACACTGTCTCTGAGACCCAGCAGCGGTTTAACGTTCCTATCCACGACTTGGAATTGCAGCAAACCACACGTAAAGTTCACGTCTGCTGCACCAAGAGTCTTGATGATGTGACCCCCATAGGCGACGAGGTTTGCTTTCTTGCTGAGATTAATGTGAGCAATAGGATCAGTGTGCTGTAGCAACGCCCTAGATATTACGTTGCATTTGGCCCCAGTGTCAATTTTCACAAGCAGTTGTCTGCCAGTGTTGCATGCAGATAGTTGAGCAAACCTTTCATCTCGCTCACGCACATCCTGTGGTTGGTCTATGCTTTCACAGTAGAAAATTTCTATGCTCTCACAGTGAAACACATCAGTCGGTTCTTGTGTTGGTTGCATGTCCAGTTCACTCACGTGTGCGTATCTGCCCCTACATGCAGTGGGGGGCGGGAGTTGTGCTGGCCTGGTGGCGGTGGATGGTCTTCCTGATCTGCAGCATCTTGAGAAGTGGTTGAGCTTCCCACAGGTGTTGCAGCGCTTGTTGAAAGCTGGACATCTGCTGTGGTCAGGTGCATGTTGCCCACCGCAGTTTGAGCATGGGTTGAATTGCACTGTGCATACCTCTGCTTCCTTCTTTAACTCTCTGTTGCCCTTCTCAGACTGTTCATGTAACATGCAGATTTCAATGGCAGAATTTAATGTCAGCTTCTTCCTTTTAAAAGCTGTGCACGGACAGGGTCACTGTGGATCCCACAGACCAGACGGTCTCTGATCAGTTCATCATTTAGTGCCCCGAACTCACATTTCTTGGCCATTATTTTCAGTGTGGAAACATAAGACTGGACTGACTCATGTTGTTTCTGGTTGGTCGTGTTAAATGCATGTCTGTCCATAATTACGTTTTTTACTGGCAGGCATAGCTGTTCAAACTTCTGTACGAGGACGTCAGGGTCCTCTCGGTCTTCGTCCTCCTCGAAGTCAAACGTGTCGAATTTATCCAGCGCCTCCAGGCCGGCAAGGTTAAGAAACGTATAGGCCTTCACTTTTTTTGTAGCTGTTGATAGTCCGGCGTTGCTGTAAACGCGCCATTCCCGCTTGAACTTCTCCCAGTTGTGAGCGATATCCTTATTGAAAACGAGCGGGTCGATCCGGCGGAGTCCTTGAGCCATTCTGACACCATGTAGATGTGCGCGTGTTAAATAACAATCTCCGAGTTGAGAACACTATCCTTTATTGTAGCTTAGCACACACAGCTTATACACAACACAGACTCTGGTAACGTCCAACTTCCATTCCCCCGCCCCTTGACGTGATCACGTCATGACTCATAGCCGTAACCATGGCAACTGTCAACACGGTCTACACACTGTAATGTTGAATGGCTATAATTCATGTTTTAAAATGGGGGGGGGGGGGGGGGGGGGGGGGGAGATCATTGAGACATCAGTAGCTGTATATATCAGTAATACTGGCCTTCATTCATAAAAAGATGCAATAAACAAGTATTTAAAATATACTGTCTTTATGCTGTTTCTACATTAATTTGGAGATTAACTGTGAAATTATTACATTCTAAAATATTAAAACATATAAAAATGTATATATTAAAAAACTTTGTGTTTTTAATTCCGATTAATTGCGATTAATCACAGAAAAAATGTGTGATTAATCTAGTTAATTTAACACTATATATATATATATATATATATATAAATGAATAATACTTTTATCGTGAGAAAAGAGACAGTATATACTTTGTTACAAAAATAATATATACATAATAATGGTTACATGCATGGTTTCATTGTGTTCTTGGTTCAGTCCTGTGTAACCTGGTTTTCCTGAGTTGTCATCATTAGTCATCCATTTCACCAGTTGTGCCTCAATTATCTCATTAGCTCCCTTTGTTTGATCCGTCTGATTAAGTTCTGCCATTTAATGTCCGTCTTTGTCAATTTATCACCTTTTCCTTGTCGTGCGATTTCTACATTAACACGATTCCTGACAATAATAAAACAACAATGAAATGTAATTCTTTTGAAAAAATCCATCACGGTTTCCACTAAAATAACAGTTTTTAACATTGATAATAAGAATGGTTTCTTTAGGACCAAATAAGCGTATTAGAATAATTTCTGAAGGATTATGTGACACTAAAGTCTGGAGTAATGATGCTGAAAATTCAGATTGGCCAATCATGAATAAATGATATTTTAAAATAGAAAACAGTTATTTTATATTAGTTCACAATATCACACAACCTTGGTAAGCATTAAAGAATTCTATCAGAAAAATCTCTTTAGTGTAGCCTATACATTTAGTTAGGTAGAGAGTGAGTATTAATTAAATTAAACTTTTCATGATTTCCAAGAAAAGGATAGAGGTCAGGTTTCATGTTAACAAATTGACTACCCATAGTTCTACTATGACACTATTGACACAACATGCTTTATTGTGTAAACTTAACTCATCTGATTCACCCCCACACGTCACACTCTTGTGTGCGTTTTCATCCTCAAGTTGTAACTTTTACAATATTTTCTCATCTTAGAAACATCAAAACATTCCCAGTAAGACGTGTGAATGAAATTCTGCAGATGTTAATGTTCAAGTTTGTATCACAATTAAAATGTCCTGATTAGGTCCTGTTTGAGATAAGATTTTAAACTAGGGCTGTCACTTTTTATTCGATATTCGAATATGCATTCGAACATGACGTGAAATATCCGTAATCGAACTATAAATAAACTAACCGGTTTTTAAAATGCCATGTTTAGCGCATTTTTTACAGTCTATGATTTAGACCGTTTGTTTTTTATTTTATTGTTTGCCATCTCATCCAGTAGCTGGCACTCTAAACGTATTGTAGCGTAAGCTCATGACCAAATCAAGCGAATAATAGCCAATAGCCACCCTGTTTTGAAAATGGAAGATATAACGCGCAGAACGGCCAGCCTGAGCGGACAATTTCTACCCCAACTCATCTAAAAAGTAGTGTCTGGAAATGGACAATCGATTGATGAATCCGAACACGGTGTTTACATGAACGATACATATAGTAATGTGCGCGTTATATGTCACAAGATTCAAATCGGAATTGATTTTTTTGACATGCGCGCACACTGCACGAATATGCCGCTGTTCGCGCATAACTATTCTCCTCTATTGGTTCTTTATTTGTTTTAAACAGCAGACTTAATATTTATCCGTCTCTGGTCATGATTTGGAGTCGATGAGCATGAACCGTTTTGCCGTGCTGCTTGTTGATCACGCAGTAAAACCCCGCGCCCAAAACCAGTCGTCTGTGGATGAGAATCTGAAACAAGCACTGGTGGGACGTTGTCCTGCTTAACTTCACAGTGAAATGAGATTTTTTTAATAACGGAACACTCATTTATATGACACTTTATTCAACAGAAAGAACAGCTCGCTCCGTGCGTAAAACGTCATTGCACATGCGCAGTCCTTTTAGTTTCGGTTTTCAATCCGATCAAGTGTTTATGTTCTCTCGATCGGATTACAAAAGGAGTAAACCATCGGATCGATTAAGGTGTTTACATGAAGGTTTTTTAGTCCGATTGAGCCGTCAATCCGATTATAAGGGTCCATGCAAAGACGCGCAAATGTGTGCCAGGCACGTGTGCGCGCTCCGAGCGCGTGTTCTCCACCGCGGAGAACATCGTCAATAAAAGGAGAGCCGCATTTGATCCAGATCAAGTTGATAAATTGGTGTTTCTAGCAAACAATATTAGGAAATGAATTAGGCTAGGCTATATAGGCCTTACTCCTGCTGCTGTTTAAGTTGTCACGTTATTGTTTGTGCCGTGTTGTTCCGCTTCAGTTTTTCCCCATGTAGCGCCTAATTTTGTGATTGGCTATGCATACTGGCACTTCATATAGATTAAGTTGAAAACCTGCTGTTTAAAACATTAAGTCAAAAAAAAAAATTTCAGACAGGCCTGAGTCCTGTTTATGACTGTCAGACTGTTAATAAATGTGTGATCTCCGTTATGGTGGTTTTTTTTTTTTTTTTTTGGTGGGTGTGCGGGGCTCGTAGATATTCGAATATATTCGAATACATTGCTTGATATTCGATATCCGTTCGAATTTGATTTTTCTCAAAAGTGACAGCCCTATTTTAAACTGAGCTCATATTTTGCCAGTGCAATCAAAAGTCAGAGATTTCAATAGGAACTATTGAAACTATAAATAATAGAAATAAAAAATGTCCTTAAATAAGATTCTTAGGAGAAACATCAGAGACTAAATTGTTTAAACAGAGCTGGGTTTTTTTTCAAATATGTATTTTTAAAGCTAACTGGTACAATTTTTTTTACTTATCTGAAAGTCAGCACAACATTGACTGGTTGATAATAAAAATACTGTTGCAGGAACAACAACGGATGTTGATCCAGGAGCATGTCCTGTTTGTGTAAATCACATGAAGCTTCAGGCTTAAATGCCTTAAATTAGTACCTTAAATTACACATCATCATTTACACTTAGACAAAACTGCTCCTTTTTAGACTACAGTGCGAAAAATAGGTTCATTGGTAGAACCGTTTTTGACTCTTTTATGCCAGAAATGTTCTATATAAGGCAGAACGTCTTAAATTGTTTGCATAATCATGTTGTTTAACAGGTTATTTAGTGTTTGTCTAGTTATAAAGTATGTTCACAAGCTGTTTAATTCATAACATTTAATTGAAATTAAATCTTTTTTTTTTTTTTAAAGGTCTTCCTCTCTAATGCAAAATAAATGCATGTTTGTTCTTTAAAACATTTGTACGCTCATGTATTTTCTAAAAGCATACAGGGAGGGAAATGTCTAAAAGGGAAAGTGATACACTATACTCATCCTCGTTAGTCATCCTTTTATAATCCCATCAACGCAAACAGACCGCATTTATTTAGCCAAATCCGAAATCAAACCTAAAACGGAAGGATCAACATTTAGTTAACAGAAACCATGTTTTAAAGCATGACAGCGATGTTTGATTTGATTTTACAATAAAATACACATAACGGGTGTGTCCTCGTGTAAATACAGGTCAATGCAGGTTCATTGTATTCTGACCTTCTTCTAAATCAGCTGTAAAATGTACTTTCCTGCTAGCTGAGAAGTCCTTCACTGGTAACAGTAAATATTAGCAAGCCATTCAAGAGGCTAGTTAATGGCCAAGCCCTCGTTCCTGTGACACAACCAGTTTCACGAGGCCTGTAAAGTCAAAATAATACAGTGTGTTCCACCTTGGGGCTGAACAAAGACATACACTCAGAGTGCATTGGGGAAACTGCTGGTACTGAAAAAGAGATAAAACCTTCAGTTTGTTACTTTCTTGTTTATTATTTGCTGCCCTAACAAAGTTTTAGTATTACAAAGTCCAGTATTACAAAGTAAAAAGAAAGAAAAAAAAAGTATAAAGAGATAGAGAGGGCTTCTTTTGTTTTGTTGAGTCTGTGAAGGAAGTCACAGAATTATCTCTGTGCTAAAAAATAAATGATGCTTTATGTGGGCATGCATGACAAAGCTTTTTCAGGTGCATTTAGCTATCGTAACACTTCATATTCCCGTGGTTTTTGACATACTGTGTGTGTGTTTTTTAAAGCTAATCTGAAACAAGCCTTGAGGTTTATCTGCTTTACGGGTTTGCTACGGGTTGCATGCATATCACAAACTCGGCGGTCTGTCAAAAGGAATGCATGACCTCTCTTAACTGTTAAATAAAATAATTCCTCTATATTAAACAGAACAAAAAACAAAGCAGACAATACTGTCTGTGGCATGCTTTATGATGAACACAAATGTTGTCTGGAACAAGCAAAACAAATGGGAGGATGTCACAAATTGTGCCAAATAGTGCATAAAGGATTGCATCTTTGTGCTTTAATTGCAATAACTTTATGTCAAAATTCATATTTTTTTATATAAGGCATTGTAGTGTAAACCACGCAAAGATTATGTCCTCAAAGCATCTGAACCAGCATGGAACAACATGTTATACTACCCTCAAGCCTTATTATTTATGTAAATGTTTTCTACCTCCATATCATAGCCAAACCAAAACCTTTGTAAACCCTGAACTCTTGGGATCCCTCTTGGTATTTCATTTTGAGGTGGAAAGATGACACTGCAACACATTACATAGCACTTTTGCATAGAAGGATAGACCAGTATATTAATTTTGTCTATGCTGTTTGGATTTCTATTCTCCATGGACAAATTTGAGTTGTGTATTCAGAAAAATTGTGGTTTAGGGACAGAAGTGAACACATTATAGTCAAAATGATGACTTAATCAAAGTTTCTTTAAAATAGACACATCTACTCAATGAATTCATAAATAGATGGAGTGAATGGGAGGATTGTTTTAAACAAATAGCCCTAATTTAATAAACATATTTTAACAATAAATACATTTATTTATTAAATAAACCATGAAATACATATATGTGCAAATGTTTATTTTATTATATATATATATATATATATATATATATTATAGTATATACTCTTTTTTAAGCATTAAAAAGCAAGGATCTAACTTTAGGAACGATTGTACATTTTACTTTGCGATTTGCATTTTGGTCGTAAAAGAAATTATGCTGTTATCAAAAGGTAAATAAAAGTGGCACGAAAAGTGGGGTAATTGTGTGTACTTGTCTTAAATGAAACAAGATTTAGACATACTTTTACATTATGTGACCCATATTAATAGATTTCTTCAAACAGATCAATGCATTAATCTATTATATGTGTCTGTCTTTGTCTGAAATCTGTCTTTGGCACATGACTCATTGTAAAATAGGCCAGAAGAATAATTTAGGAACAGACAATGAGTATGAATTTCTGATAGCACCGAGTCCTATAAACACAGATCCATGGGGGTTATGGAGGCAGGGCATACAGTCAGACGTTTCTTCCGGTGTTATGAGGGGAGAAGGTGGTCTTTACCTCAAACACAAACAAATTAACTGGACAATATGAACTTGCCATTATAATGCAATAATTCCTATTCCATATTGGTCCAAGTCATGAATTGATGTCTTAATAATAACTTATATCGCAACCACTGTTCATTTGTATCAACAATGGTTGCATTTTATAAACAGACAAACTATAGAAATAGAAATTAGGAGCTTAAGATCTTTTGAACGTATTTGCTACAAATAAAAAGTTATAATTTTTTTTTTCAAAATATCAAAATACATTTGGAGGAAAATTGTGTTAAGACTTATTTTTTATAAACGAGATCTTCAATCTTTATTCAAATAATTTTTTTAAATGTTTTACGCAGTTAAATTACGCAGTTGTGCATGCATAACGCAATGAAACATGCCAAATTGTGCAAACATCATTTTTGGCCAGGCTGAAATACAAAGAAATTATGAACAGATGTATAAACAAGAGTGAATGAAATATTAATAACTGATTATGTTGTAGTCAATGTATGCTTTTTCCTGTGAGCTTTTCTATGCATTTTTTTGCATAGTAAAATAAAACCATGTAGTTTGCTTCATCTTTTTTTGCCAAATACATATTAACCAAGTTTAGCGTTTTGTTCTTCCATCATATTTAAAATATTTACAAATATTTTCCTCATATTTTAATGGTTTAATCGAACTTGTAGGGTCATTTTAAACAAATATACCCTCTAGACATCACTTTCGGCCACTACTGTATGTGCACAGTATAGCTTTCAAGACAATCTGATATTTAGGAGACAATGGTTTGACTGTGTCTTTGCCATATACTGTATGTATGGACCTCTGTTATCATCTGACTCTGACCCAAGGTGTTTGAACCCGCCCCCTTCAATACAGAAACATGCTGTACAAATCCTTCAGATGAGTCCCACACAAATAAGTACACACCTGGGAGAGACACCAGGGAGGGGCCACGTACTACCTCAAAAGTGAATCTTTTTTTTGTAAAAGGAGGGACAATAAGAGAAGGAATGGACAGCATATACATGTCAGAGTCAATCTCAGACTGACAGAGCGAGGAGAAAGACACCCTTTGGTGATTGGAGCTTAGAAACGCCAGGATTCAGGATTGACTGCATACAACAGTTACAACATCAATGAGAGCTAATTAATGCAATAGGGATCGAAAAACGTCTGCCATGGCGCTTCTACGACAGTTTGCACTTCCTCTAGCATTATTGGTCGTTTTCAGTACACCATGCAAGGTTGCAGCATTAGATGTAGATATTGCTGAAGTAGGCTCTAACTATTCTTTAAAGTCAACAGACACTGGAAGCTCAACCAACAGTACCACTCCGACCATCACTACATTACCTATTGTCACCTGGAAATGGCATCATGTAGAAACTCCATACCTGGTGGCCCTATGGATATTGACCTGCTGGCTCTGTAAATTAGGTAAGCCGAGCTCATGTTAGTATATTACAAATAGCAAAGGAAAATACGAATCCACCGTAATCATTTTTGTCCGCATATAAAATTTGACTATAAGCAAAATCCAGCTTGAGGAATGCTCGTTAAGTTAAGGTTTGCTCAAATGTTTTCGGTAAAGATAAAGTTAAAGCGAGTCTTTGTGAACATTCTTTCCCGGATAATGCGGATATTTTTCCATGCCATTTGGGAGTCTGTATTGTGATGTTACCCGTTCACCCATTGAGTTTTTAATTCAGAGAATTTAGAAGGGAAATGCACTCCCACTGAATGCCATTATAGTACCACTGAATGTGCACACCTGGCATCTTATTGTCAAATGGGAATCAAATAGGTTATCTGATATCTTCAATATCAGATTACAGATTAACAAACTGAAATAAAGCCCATACAACGTGATAACAAAAATCGCAGTCATTTTACGCCAGACGAAAGCTCCTCCAATTAAACTAATGCAGTCTCGACAAATACAATACAAGCGTTTTTAAACGGATTTAATACTTTGATGCAGTAATTAACATGAAATAACAATAAATATCACTTTTACGGATTGGGTTTATTTTTGTTAATGGTAATTATTAAATTAAAAAAACTGGTAATGTTGAGAAAACAAAGGGGTGAGCTTCAGCTTGTGTCATTTGGCATGAATTCACAATGAAACCTTGCACAGCTCAAAGACACAATGGAGCATATATTCTCACAGTAATAGGGAAGGCCTATTACTGTGAGAATACATGCTCCATTGTGTCTCTTTATGAAGTTTTTACAACGTTTGCGCTCCTCCATCCTCTTCTCACTTATCAGGCGATTTGTTTTTCTATAAAATGCTGCCACAAAGATAAAGCACAACGAATAAAGCTCGCTGGCTTAATTCTTGACACTTTTCTGTTATAAAAGTTAGACATATTTGGATGATTCAGAAGGTGGATATCTTCAAACTGGACAGTTACTCCGTTACTCAGGAATCAGTTTCAAAATAAAGTATGCCTGCTGCCACTTAGAGGCTTCATGGAGGAACTGTAGACTAATACAAATTGAATTCCCTGACACTCATTTTTACATTCATGTTTTTTACTAGAGTGATTGAGTATGTGTGTTGTACTTTTTTTTTTTTTGATGGACCCAGAAGCACGCAACATGAACAAAGTGCCACTAAGAGCTCCACTGAATGGGTGTTAAATCAGGTGTAAGTAGGCGTAGATGGTATTAAGGGATTTTAATGGCAGAGCTTGAATAGCCTTGTCGAAACATAACTGTACAAAGAACTGGGTAAAGATTTGGCTTTTGATACTGGCATAAAATGACGGCAAAGGACCAGAGATTTTCAAGTGTGAAAAAATGACATTTAAAAGGAGACCGAATGGACAAAACATTAGCGAAAAATACAAAGAGCATGGTGTTATGAAGATGATGAGTCAGGTTTAGATATAGTCGAGACAGGCAAAACGTTTTAGAGACGGAAAAGGGAAGTGTTATAGTATTTAAGAAGATTTTAACTTTATCAACCACAAAAATAGAATAAACTGTAAAAATCACACAAACTACAACTTTACACCTGTAATGCATTTCACAATAAAGTAAAATCCTGTTTATCTTGTTTATGTCATAATGACTGACTGACAAAATAAATGATGACTTACAGAACAGTCAATTTATCTTTAGTTTCACAAACTCAACTGTAAAATGTTTGCTATATAGGCCAAAACAAACAATATTGACTGCTAAAGCCACATTTTGTAATGTCTTTTCAATAATGAATTATTTTTGTTTTGTTTAGGCAAATATCGATTTTTGTGATTAACTTCTCCGAATTGATTAATAAATTGTGTATATTATTGTGTAATAATATGTAGGGTTTTTTCGCCACAAGAGGGCGCAGTTTCCAACAATAACAAAGGCGTAGGTTGATGACGCAGTGATGAGCTGAATGATGGGACTTGCTGTCAAGCTGATGGATCTAATAATGTTTATGGATGAGTGCAAACATTCATGTTTTTTAACATTACAGTGGTATGAAGCAGGTCGCGATTGCTAGAGAGACAGATATCGCACGCGAGTCCCGCGGATATAAAGGAATAAGGACATTTAATTCTACCGAACTACCCGCGAGTGCTGGATTACTCACACAGGTCAGTTTATTAGACGAATTAAACTTGTGAGGAAACGCAGCGCTGCTTCGTTACACACTAAACGGGATTTAAATGTGTATTGAAAGTTTTTGCTCACCTGCCTAAAAAAGCTGTCAAGTCGTGACTCGTGAAGCTCTGTCAAGTCCAAGTTAGTCGCGGACGTGGAGCTCTCGGCATCTCAAAAACGCCACGCTGATATTGATCCTCATTTTAGTTCTCCTTGTTTGTCCCAAAGTCTGCTTGGCATGGTCTATGTTTGCAAGAAACAAGAACTGCGTGCCGCTAAACGTTACGCACTATGCAGTTGTCCACGTCTGTCACCATGGTTACGTCAGGGCTATGGCAGTACGAGCGGAAACCGAGCATACCGCGGATATTGCGTCATTGACAGGCGACATTTTTTTAAATTGGAATTTCTCTGAAATAAAAAATCTTTGGAGACTTTTGGGATATTGTAAGTACACAACTGCAGGAAATATATCACACTGTGCAAGTGATTTTGGGATATTTTATTACAAAATTCCTACATATTTGGACCTTTAAATGTTTCATAAATTGACAGCACTATAACTCAAAACATAATGTTAAAGTCTGAAGGTGAGTGATAACTGTATTTATTCAAGTTTCATGTCAATGTGACCTGCAGTTTTATGTTTAAATTCTGCATGTGCAAAGATCCAATGTTCATAAACTCACATAGACTCTGGTAATTGCCTGTTGGCAAGGAGCAAATGAAGTATATAATTCAGATTTAGTTCCAGGACATGATCTGTAACACATGCATTGGCAGTCATGGGTAAAGCTGGAGTGATCTACTCTCTGAGAAATGACAGTGTTGAAACAATACCTTACTGCTAGTTAATTATGTACTACATTAAATAATTAATGGCTCACCTGAATCTTTGACTTTCCTCAAAGGCACAGTCTCAGGACAGCTTTAGTGCATGATATTGAAAATTAGTCTGAGACTTGACATTAACACAGTAGGCTATGTTTTTTTCTATTAGTGCAATAGTCTAAAGTATAATGTTAATTTTTAGATTAAAAAATTGCTGTAAACCAGACTAACTAAAAGACTAAAACATAAAAAATAACTAAATACCAAATTAAGAGTTGTCTTACAGGAAATCAGAGCAGTTTTAACTTCATGTTGTCATTAATACTGTCTCTATTACAAACAAACAAACTAAATAATTTGTTCTCATGTGGAGAATTTATGTAAGAGCCTGGCTCGCAGTTTTCTCAATCTGTCCTGATCACCCCATCATTTCCTGTCGTCCCCACAATTTTTATTATAACAGTGACAAGGCAAAAATATACAATACCTACCTTTCAATTATTAAAATCCTTGTTTACAGTGAATAATTGCATATAAATCTGAGGGTAAGAGAGGATTATGGAATTAAAAAAGATAGTAAATGTGTCCCTTAGTTGAAGTGTGCCGTGCAACAATTGCAGCATGCGTCACAGAGGCAGCATAAATGTATTCATAATCACAGGACATGATGTATCACGTACTCTAAAATGTTGACCATTGATTCGCACAGACAGAAAACAATTTAAATTAAAATTCTGGTGTTGTCGAGTCGGTATGAGGACTGCAGGCTCATCGTACAGGTTGACAATGATTCGAGACATTGAGAAAGAACTGCATCAATCATTACTTCAGATTTCCATAAAAGATGCATGCTACTATTTTAGTATTCACAATTGTTAAATCATTTTAGCGCACTCGTAAAAACATCAAGTCAAGGTCACCCACAACATAGTGGATGTGAACGCCCCCCTGAAGCTGTAACTTTCCTGACTATATTAACAATGGGTGTATTTAGTAGTTACAGAAACATATAGGGGTCAACAAAGTGCAGAACAGTTTACTAGTTAAAGCCAGATCTGTTTAGTAAGCATTACACAGCCATTATTGCCAAAAGGCGACGGGATTTAAACTGTGTAACTACTCCAGACCCAATATTCCACATAAAAATCGAATGGTATAGTCTATAATTGTTTGTTGGTCAAACAATTGCAGGCTATGTCACGGCTGAATGGACCATGATAGAATAACGTGGATCAAAGTGAAATAGTCCTGTTGCATAATATCATTTATATGCTACAAAGACATTGCAAAGTACAGTAATTGTGGACATTCAAAAGCATAATCTCATTGAGATGAAAGCATGACGGGCCATGTCTGGCAGTGGCAACGCTTTTAAATGCTGTAGAAATAAACCAGTAAGTGATCCCATAGGAAAAGACTCTCCACTGTTTTTCCTAGATACCAGTGTTATCAAGCAAACAGAGTGTTTTGCTTAAGTCTTCTGCTTCTCAGATTTGTCTCCTGAGGAAAAGATCCCAGCAATCTCTCATCTCAACGAAAGGTGTAGAATTTATAAAGCTCAGATTGTGAAGATGAACCAAAGTTTAAGATTTCAGTATGAGCTTAAAGAGTGTGGAAGAGAAGATACAAGCAATCCATGAGACATGGTGCACAATATAGAAAATATCTTTAGCCTCACTATATTAAGTAACCTGCCTTAAACATTAAGCAGGATTAATTAATTAATTCATTCATTACATTTTATATAGCGCTTTTCTAGGCACACTAGCGCTTTACATAGAAGGGGGAATCTCCTCAACCACCACCAATGCGCAGCATCCACTTGGATGATGCGACGGCAGCCATATTGCGCCAGAATGCCCACCACACACCAGCTTACTGGTGGAGTGGAGACAGTGATGAAGCCAATCAGTATATGGGGATGATTAGGAGGCCATGATGGACAGAGGCCACTGGGCAAATTTGGCCAGGATGCCGGGGTTACACCCCTACTCTTTCGAAAGACATCCTGGGATTTTTTGTAACCACAGAGAGTCAGGATCTCGGTTTAACGTCTCATCCGAAGGACGGTGCTATTTTGACAGTATAGTGTCCCCGTCACTACACTGGGGCATAAGGACCCACACAGACCACAGGGTGAGCGCCCCCTGCTGGCCTCACTAACACCTCTTCCAGCAGCAACCTGGTTTTCTCAGAAGGTCTCCCATCCAGGTACTAACCAGGCTCAGCTCAGCTTCTAGGATGAGCTCTCCATCTGCCTCTAACTTCCTGTCCTGTGGAAGAAGATGAAACACCAGTCAGTTGCACAGCTTCACACAGTGAGCTTAATATGCTGTAGTGATTTATCGTCTTAAAGGGATAGTTCGGCCAAAAATGGTATTTAAACCATGCATTACTCACCCTCAAGCCGTTCGAGATGCATATGTCAATCTTGTTTCAGACGAACACATTTTCAGTTATTTTAGAAAATGTCTTAGACCCTTCAGTGGATATAATGTGAAGCAATGGGGTCCACCTCCTTCAAGTCCCAAAATGTGCATATATCCTTCACAGAAGTCATCCATCCGGCTCCAGGGGGATAAACGAAGGCCTTATGAGGGTAATCCGTGCGGTTTTGTCGTAAAAATATACATATTTAAAACTTTATAAATGAAAATATCTGACTTCCGGCAACGATCGATGCACGTTCACGGGTGATGTTTTGCTCTGCTCTCTGGCTGCGCGGGCGCGTTCGTTCTACGTCACGACGCTACGTCCTACCTCGTACGCCGACTTCCATCACCCGTGGACGCGCGTCGATCGTTGCCGGAAGTCAGATATTTTCATTTATAAAGTTTTAAATATGTATATTTTTACGACAAAACCGCACGGATTACCCTCATAAGGCCTTCGTTTATCCCCCTGGAGCCGGATGGATGACTTCTGTGAAGGATATATGCACATTTTGGGACTTGAAGGAGGTGGACCCCATTGCTTCACATTATATCCACTGAAGGGTCTAAGACATTTTCTAAAATAACTGAAAATGTGTTCGTCTGAAACAAGATTGACATATGCATCTCGAACGGCTTGAGGGTGAGTAATGCATGGTTTAAATATCATTTTTGGCCGAACTATCCCTTTAAACATCAATAGTAATATTTAGTATTAAATATTAACGTTTGCCTGCTGATCACTACAATGTTTAAAAGGTGTTTCTTCAACTCAAGGCAATTTTGGTGCTGGGGACTTTATTATACATTTATAATGTTATTCTTTTGAACTTTATATTCATCAAAGAATCCCGAAAAGAATGATTCACAGTTCCCTTAAAAATATTATGCAGCACAACATTGATGTATTAGAATTTCTTTTGAAGAATCATGTGACACTGAAGACGGCAGTAATGGCTGCTGAAAATTCAGCTCGTCATCACCTGTTTCTCTATCTCTTCTCTCTTTTTCTAGTGTGTCAACTAAACCATAGTTTTACCAGTGTGATCCCGGAGAGTGGTCTTCTCATCATGATGGGCTTTATTTTGGGAGGAATCGTCTGGGGAGCAGACAAGGCGCAGACTTTCAAACTGATCCCCGTCAATTTCTTCTACTACTTGCTGCCCCAGATCGTCTTGGATGCAAGTTACTGCATGCCAAACAAACTATTCTTCAGCAACCTGGGTGCCATTCTTGTCCATGCCATTATCGGAACGTGTTGGAATGCGGGCACAGTGGGCGTCGCTTTATGGGCTTGCTATGAGTGGGGTGCAATGGGTAAATATGAGATTGCCACCATTGGAATCAATTACATTTTAAAATACATCAAAACAGAAAACTATTATTTTAAATTGTAATAATATTTCACAATATTACTGTTTTTTTTTTTACCGAATAAATGAATAAATGCAGCCTTAGTTAGAAGAAGATACATAAATGGTATGTGAGAGAGTGCCATTTAATAAAACAAACAATTTGGCTTACCCTCAGGGAGCCTGAACATCGGCCCTCTGCAGTTCCTGTTGTTTGGTGCTCTGATGTCCGCCGTGGACCCGGTGGCTGTCATTGCCGTGTTTGAGGAAGTGCATGTGAATGAAGTACTCTACATCCTGGTGTTTGGAGAGTCACTGCTCAATGATGGTGTCACAGTGGTGAGTCTTAGTTTTTCTCAACAACTCTAAATGTCACAGCTCACTTTTTGAGTAACCATGACCTGTTCATTTAGAACTTGACTGTCTTGACTGGTTCAAGAGTCTATTTGATGGCTGTTGCATCCATGTAAAATAACGCCTCTCTCTCGTTCTCTCGGTCACAGGTGCTTTATAACGTGTTTGATGCTTTTGTGTCTCTGGGAGGCCCAAAGATCAATGCTGAAGAGATCATCAAAGGAATAAGTATGGACACAGACCTTGGGGTCCAAAACTCTTTGATCACTAGTGAAAATACTTCTTTTTTCTGCTGTTCCCTAATACATATCTTGTCATGGGTTTTTATTTAATTTAATTTTTTTTTTTTTTTTTTTAAATTGAGCCAACTGATGCAGTGTTACTTTAGGACTTTAAACTAAACTAAACGAAAATGAGAAATGTCGCCTTGGCAACTAGCTGAAATTAAATCAAGTTTTTGTATTTTGTTATATTTCAGTGTGTGCTTATTTTATTTCAAGTAATGAATATGTTTTTTAATGGTTTAAGTTTTCATTTTAGGTAATGATAATAACCTTGATTGATTCCCCCTTCGCAACACACTTTTTTTGCTCTCCTAGTTTCGTTCTTTGTGGTGGCATTCGGAGGCTCGTTTCTTGGCGTTGTGTTTGCCATTCTGATATCCATGCTGACCAGGGTCACCAAGAACGTCCAGGTCATCGAAGCCGGCTTCATCATTGTGCTTGGCTACCTGTCTTACTTGACGGCTGAGATGCTCTCCCTCTCTGCTATACTTTCGTAAGGAACTCAATGCTTTCCTAATAAATGCAGAAAATTAAATACATTATAAAATAGTAAATGAATGTAAACACTTCCTAGTAGGGTTAACAATAATTTGACTGTGGATTTGTGCATTACAGGATCACTTTCTGTGGTGTCTGCTGTCAGAAGTATGTCAACGCCAACATGGATGAGAAATCAGTCACGACGTTACGTTATGCTCTGAAGGTGATGGCCAACGGCTCTGAGACCATGATCTTTGTCTTCCTGGGAGTTTCGGCCATTGATAAAAACATCTGGGTTTGGAACACTGGCTTCATCCTCCTTACAATCCTCTTCATCATTTTATTCAGGTTCATGGGTGAGACATAAATTCCTAGTAAACTCTGCACAAATCTTTTTTGTAAGTATAAACTGATGTTTTTAACTTCTTTTTTGACAGTTTTTATAAATCTTTTTATAAACAGGTGTTTTCTTCCTCAACTGGGTCTTAAATCAGACTCGACTGATTCCTATTGACATCACTGACCAGATTGTAATGAGCTACGGTGGTCTTCGAGGAGCAGTGGCATATGGACTCGCAGCTAGTTTGGATGAGACTAAGATCCCAGAGAAGAATTTGATGCTTGGTACAACACTCATTGTGGTGTATTTCACAGTCGTTCTTCAGGTACGTCCCTTCAACCACTTGTTCTGACTGTAGAGAATGCATGGTAACCCACTGCCATTGCCATCACTCGAATTCATAAGGCCTGCAAGAAAATTATAAAAGTGGGCTTTTTGTGATGTTCCCAGTGGTCCCCATCTGACAACAGACATGGATTAACTAACTTGAAGTCATTGTGTGTGTGTTTTTTTAGGGAATCACCATGAAACCATTTGTTCAGTGGCTGAAGGTTAAAAAGGCAACTATATCAGATCTGACACTCAATGGAAAAATAAACAACAGGGTAAGCAACTGCAATGACACATACTGTATCCCTCTACTGCATAATCAGTATCTTATATATATATATATATATATATATATACAACCCCAAATCAGAAAAAGTTGGGACATTTTGTAAAATGCAATAAAATCAAGACTCTATGATTTGTTCATTCTATTTAACCTTTTATTAGCAGACAAAAAAGTACAAAGAAACGTTTTCCAATGTTTTCACTGACCAACATACCGGTAATTGTATTTTGTAAATATGAACAAATTTTGATTTTGATGGCTGCAACACACCCCAAACAAGTTGGGACAGAGACCAAATAAAATTGAAAAGATTATCCAAATTTGATTATCCAACTATTTTGAAACATTCCACAATGAGCAGATAAATTGGTAATAGTTGAGGGTCTCGTGTTTGGGTGTAAAAGTGCTTCAGTCTTTTTAAGCAAAGATGGGTCATGGCTCGTCACTTTGTGTCAAATATCTTGAGAGAATTGTCAAACAATTAAATAATCGCATTTCTCAATGCAAGATTGCAAAGCATTTATGTATTTTATCATCTTCCATACATAATATTGTCACAAGATTCAGGGAATCCAGAGAAATCTCAGTCTGTGTTGGGTAAGGCAGTAGACCTCTGTTAAATGTGCGTGACTTTTGAGCCCTCAGATGGCATTGCACAAGATACCATCATGCTAATCCGTTAAATACATACACATGTGCTCAGGAGTAATTTGGAAAACCATTTTCACTGAACACAGTCTGACGCTGCATCAAGAAATGCCACTTGAATCTCTGTTACGCAAGGAGAAAGCTTTACATCAGTTCTATTTGGAGATGCCGGCGCGAGTTCTCTGGGCCTGAGCTCATCTCAGATGGTCTAGAAGACAATGGGAATGTGTGCTGTGGTCAGATGAGTCCATGTTTCAGCTTGTTTTTGGGAGAAAATGGACATCGAGTTCTCAGTCCCAAAGACAAAAGGGACCAACCAGACTTTCACCAGCAACAGGTGCAAAAGCAAACATCTGTGCTGGTATTGAGGTGCATCATTGCAAACGGTATGGGTAACTTGCATTATTGTGAAGGTACCATTGACATGGAGGCATGTATTTGGATTGCACAGAGACATAAACTGACATCAAGATGACATCTTTCATGGGACGCCAGACAATGCCAGGCCTCATTCTGCACGTGCTAAAACTGAGTGGTTTCTAGACACTCTGCACCATAGAAGGGATGTGCCTGACTGTCTGCCTGCAGTCCAGATATGTCTCTTATGGAAAATGTATGACCCATCATGAAAAGGAGAATCCGGCAACGATGACCACAGACTGTTGAGCGGCTGTCTTGTATCAGACAAGATTGGGCAAATATTCCACTAGCAAAACTCCAACAATCAGTATCCTCAACTCCCAAATGATTAAAAAGTGTAATTAAAATAAAAGGTGATGAGGAGGGAGGGCGGGGCCTTGATTTCGCGGCTTTACTTCCTGCTCACTACTGCGCATGACTGGTCCCGAAAACGCTACTGCGCAAACTCAAATTCCAATATGTCAGTGCCATATCGGGACACTGGCGGCTTCAGTTCTCTCCAATGGAAAAGAGCGAAGGGGCGTCATCATCTTTTTTACAGTCTATGGTACCGAGTCGACCATTCTCTGCGTTTTCATGATAATTGAATGTACCCAGTTTTATCTTTAATTTTAGTTTTACATAACGCTAGTATATAGGCCATAGAAAAAGTAAAAATAAAAATCGCTAGTTAATACCACTAACAAGGCTCAAAATAGCCCCAAACTAACACGGTAGCATAATTAGGGTCTCTCCCTGCAAACCGAATCATTGAGAACTTTGCTACGTGCTGGTCAATAGTCACAGTTCAGCTCACGTAGCTGTAGTGGTAATTTTCAACATAAAAAAATCAAGTATATCATTGTGTATGTCTCTCTATAGACTTTTGAGCACACACTAACAGCAATGGAGGACATCTGTGGCCGAATGGGAGATAACTGGTGGACCAGACAGTGAGCATTTCACTTTACAATATATATACTTTATATTTGAGCACTTTTACTCATTTTTTTTCTCCTTCTTTTTCTTAGTTGGAAAAATTTTGAAGACAAGTATGTCTGCTGGCTATTAATGAAGAGTGATGCCAGAAAGCACAACGACAATATATTTGGTGCCTTCCACAAACTCAATCTTGAGGACGCCAAAAACTATGTCACTGCGGTGAGGGAGCAAAACTACTAATTCAGCATAGTACCTTCAATTATTTACTTGCTGAATGTTCTGTTTCCATTTTTTGATACTTTAGATACTGAATGTACTCAATAGTGTTTTTCACATTTAGGGTGAACACAAAGGTTCTTTGGCTTTCATTCGTAATGATGACAATGCCTCTGTAGACTTCAAGAAGAAGCTTGCATTAGAGTATGACGATGTTATGCCTGACATCATGTCTGACATGTCAGAATATGACTTTGGCATTGACAATGTCCCAGTGACCTCTGTCATGTAAGTATTTCATCCTGTATGCATTCAACTTTCCCGCCTCACGGATATTGTTGCCCATTCATCATTGTAGTATATTGAATACAATTCAAAGAAAAGTGCAATGGTTTTATGAGTTGAAAACTGCACAAATATCTAGATGGCTAAATGTGTTCTGCTTCTTTCAATCTAGGAAGAATCAGATTCCATCTGTATCCCTGGATATCCATGAGCAAGACAGGAAGAGTATGCCTGATCTCAATGCCCATCATCTACTAGAACAGCACCTGTACAAGAGCAGAAGATATGTAAGAATTGTGCTGCTCACAACATGATTCCCCTTTGTTACATGGAGTATTGTTTCCTTATCAGTATTTGGATAAATATGTCTGCCTAGTGGAAACAATTATCCGAATCTCATTCCATCTGAATCCAATCCATTTCTCCCGTTTCTGAACAGAACCGTCCCACGTACAGTCGCAGTCACTATAAAGCCTCAGAGAATCCAGACGAAATGCAGGAGATCTTCCAGAGAACCATGAGAAGCCGTCTTGAGTCCTTCAAATCAGCTAAGATGGGTGTCAACCCTGCTAAGAAACTCTCCAAACATCCCAAGAAGGATTCGACTCATAAGGTATTAAACTTTAATGTCCTGCTGTCTGCCTTTGGTTAAAGAGTTAAATGTAGGTTTAGTTAAATGTAAATGCAGGTTTTCACAGATTTTTTGTTTTCAGGGAGAAAAAAAAACATGAAAACATGCTAAAAATACTTTAAATTGTATGTTAAATACAGAAAAACTGGGTTAAAAATGTGAGGACTTATTTTTGTTCATAATTGTATGTTTAGCCTAATGGAAAGCCAGCGGACCCAAACAGAACCTATCCATATGGAGATGAAGGTATATTTCTATATTTGATGCATAGCTATCACTTATACATCACTATTTAGTTTTAGCATTTAGCTTACTTTATTCTGAGGGTATGATTTAGTATTAATATATTGATGGAAATGATTTTGTTTTGTCAGATTTTGAGTTTTCTGCAGACAGCGCCTCTAGCAGTGAGATTGGTCATTTCCCCAGGAGAATCACAAACGCACCTGGAGGTAAGAATAATTTTGTGTAGCTACATACTGAATTTACGTGACGTATAAATGTCATAGTGTGGTGGCACGGTGGCTCAGTAGGTTAGGTGGATTGGATATGTCACATTGGCCGTAGGAGTGTGTGTGAGTGTGTCCCATGGTGTAAAACCTGTGCCAAATCCAATGTGTGTGTCTGTGGATCATTCTGATGATGCGGACCCTGCAAAATGAGCGGGACTAATATAACTAATGTAGATATATATATATATATATATATATATATATATTAAAATATAATCTTACATAAAGTTTGCAAGTGTAGAAACTATTTTTTTAGAGGGTTGTTTCCATGGTGTCTCATTTCAACATCATAATTATTCTAATGACTGCAGCTGGTGTAGATAATCCAGCATTCATACCCGAGATGGACACCTCTGCACCCATGCGAAACCCACCCTGGCAAACAGAGACCGGGAACAACACGGCTGTGGCGCCTTCCCAGAGAGGTCCGGGACGACTGCCCTGGGCGCCCACCAACCTGAGACCGCTGAGAAGAAGTACCCGCTCCACAGACTCCATCGCGATGGCTAATGCTTCAGTTGGTGAGGAGGCACCTGAGGAAAAGCCCGGAAAACATCATACTAGATTGTAATCTGATATATTTTCATTCACCATGCCAAAAAAGTGATTAGGTTAATCCTTTCATTTTAGGCTGTTATTATGTCATGAGCCCAGAGATTAGGGAATCATAGTGTTGAATCATAGCATTCCTCGTATATCTATAATGCAGCAGTAACTAAAGCAAGTGACTTGAAGTCATGCTGGTATGGCTTTGGTCTCTGAAATGTTTTACCTAGTTATATATATAATTTAAAAAATCACAAAGGGAAGGAAGAGAATAAATACGGATTTAGCTGAAAAATTGTCACTGAAGTACTTAATATGTTAGTCGTTATGGAATGTTCTTGAGGGGTTCCTTTATACAAACTCACATTTTTGTGGAAGCTATTATGGCACTTAAACCATGTATTTTACACCAATCGTATTTACACCATGCTAGCACATTTGCAAATCTTTCCTCCAATGTGAAACTCAAAATACAAAACCATTATACTCATCTATGCATGATTTGTCAGAGTGCCAAATCAGAACTGTGTAGCAATTGTCTGTCGGTTCTATGTTCAGGTACATCTTGATATTTTTTGACCTCGGACAAGTTGGTCTATATAATGTTAAATTCAACATGTTGTATATGGTTATTTATTATTATATGATTATTCTGTGGGTGCTTCTTTGTAGTATCACAATATCTGTTTCTGCATTTCTTTATCTTACAATGATTTATTTTTGAGTTTGACTCAAAGCTATTAATGTTTTATTAGTAGAATGAAGACCATTAAAATGCAAGTCATTAAAAATAATAGTTTAACAGTAACTTATTCATGTATGAATTTCATGCTTTATGAGAACTGGTGAAATCTGTAACTTGTAATCAGTTAATAGTGTCTGATAAAACTTGTATTTGCACTGTAATGTTGTTTGAGTAATACAATTTGAATTGTTACAAATGAGCAAATAAAAAAATTGCAAAGAGCACAAGAACAAAATGATTGTCATTCCCTTGGATTTATAGCTTATTTGAATGATATCAACATTATATTGACCATATATTATTAATATATTCTGTTATGATTGACAGCAGAAGAGAATTGTTGTAGCCTCAAGCGAAAATGTTTGAGTAATGGTTCAATGAACCCGTTTTGAAACGATACATAATAGTATTATTATGTGTATATTGCAGAAAGCATGTTTTGTAAATCATTACACAGAAATAAAAATGTAAAAATCACAGAGCAGGATTTGAACAAACACACAAAACACCAATAAACCCTTAAAACGAACAATTTCCCATAAACCCTCACTTATTAACACACAGCAGAACATAAAGGAACGCATAAACTAAGCAACAAAAATACTGTATTTACTCAATCTACAACAACTATAAAAGTGGAGAGTTATTGTGTCAATGACCTTTGTAGATATAAAAAAAATGTGCAATAATAATAATACTTTTTATTACATTTTCATTTTACTTTCAATAAGGTTCCAATGGGGAGTTGTGTTGTTTTGCCTGTAGCCTTTCCACTTATTTTTCAGTTCAGTAAGTAGTGCAGCTGTCATCTCAGGATCTATTAAAGCCAACACACGCATGAGCACAGGCCGTACCGATCACTTCCTTTTTTTAACGTCACATTCAGACAGGGACAAATAAAGTAACAGTTTAACTCAAAATGTGTGGAAACTTTTTTTTTTTTTTTAACTGCTGTATACTAGAACCGCAGAAGTCAGCAATATGATTTCACAATGGTTTAACATCCTTATAAATATTACCTTCATTTTGTAAATCTATATAATGGGGGAGGGGGATTTAAATGAGGTCTGTCATCATTTACTCACCTCATGTTGATGCAAACCCGTTTGACTTTCTTTCTTCTGTGGAACACAAAGTGTGTTCCACAGTGCACAAAATGTGCACTAAAAGTGCACTAAATGTGCACTAAAAGTCTTCAACATAACAATGCAGCAGTACGGGCTGTCAAAGTTGGCTGAACACTAACCAGTGTAAAACTTTTCAATGGAAGCAGAAAAAGTAATCATCAAAAACGTGACAGAGTAACAGTCCAGTGACGTAGATCTCAGCCCCCTTTCTATGTAACAAATTAAAGGCTGACTGGAGGTTTCAGCCCTACTCTTATTACGCTCTTACACTACCTAGATTGAACCACTGCTCTCACCAGGACCACAAACGCAGAGGCACAACTGATTAAAAGCACTACCAAGTCACTTAGAGAGGGATAAACTTTGAAAATGACTGCAGATTTAAAAGAAAACTAACTAAAAGGGGAAACTGCAATACTTTGTTTCTCCATGGACTTTTCATTTCAGGACAACCAAGCAGAAAGAGCACACTGGGAACCTTTACTTGGACTGGATTGTGAGATTTTGTGAAGGACAACTATAGTACACACAGTCTGGAGAGGAGAATGATACTGTAAGTGCATCTTTAACAGTCATCCATCAAAATGTCGAACTCTACTTATCTCTGCCTGAGGGCAGTTTTCCTGGTGTGTTTTGTTCACCCTTTAATCCAAGGACTAAGCGCAGATGCAAATGTGGTCCAGAGTCCTCGTCATCGACTGGAACCGAATCTCACTGGACTTCCAATAGTCACATTTGAATGGCATCATGTTCAGACCCCATACCTGGTGATAATTTGGGTATTTGTGGCTGCACTGGCTAAACTATCAGGTATGTATCTTCCCAGGTAACAGGGGACATTCTCTGAATTTTGGCCAACGTTCTGGCAAGGTTCTCTCAAAGTTATGAACAAATGTTCCTCCAGCAAAATTAATAGAATGTTTGTTCAGAGTTATCTGGTCTTTAATAATGTAACAAAAACTATATTTATATTGTTCATGCAACATTTCTTTTTCTAAAACATTTTAACTTGATGTCTTATGTTTTTTTTTTTTTTCATATTCCATAATGTCTACAAAATGATAACATGTCTTCCTTTAATGTTCACATAACCGGAAAACATTTTGAACGCTCAGACAACATTCCGAAATAACATTTTCATTACTAAAGAACGTTATTAAAAAAAAAATCTTAGAACATAATTTTTGTTAGCTGGTTTGAACTATGAAGTAAAAATTGATTGACAGTTACAAGTAAGAAATAAAATCTGTTGTGTAACATATTTGAAGACTTGCGTACAATATAATTAGAGACAGTGGTATTCCTCATGAATGAATTAAAGAGTTTGTTCTACAGTTGATGTCATACTTTAATGAGAGGTTGAATTTCGGTCCAGTTGAGTTCTGAGAAAGGAAGATGATCT